>NW_010162771.1:6456-65095 GCF_000695765.1 Mesitornis unicolor
TTTGATTGGAGTAGTTGTTTTGAGGAATAATTTATCTGTGCAGTTATTTTCTGAAGCACTATCTGCTCGTATATGAGTGCCTTCAGTAAGATTAGAATTGTCTTAATGTAGGAAACAGCCTGCGAGTTGCTGATGTGTTTTAGTGAGGCAGTGAGACCTGTCTTGTACGGGCTTCTCAGCCCTGCTGTCTTCTCCTCTTCCCCACAGACATCTGTCGTAAAGCTCCGTTAATATATTTGAATAAGAATTTCGGGTTTTCTGCAGAACCGTTCAACACAGTTTGAATATCCGTCTGTCCAAATGACGTTCCTCTGAGGTTTGGTTTTATTTTCTAGCAGAGGGTGTGAAAACCATGCTATACTGTATGGGAACTTGTGTCATGATAGGGATCCTGCAGCAGAAATGATGCCTCAGTTGATGCCATCGCTTAAATCGTCAGCTGGTGACATGCACAAATTAGGCATGCTCTGCTTTCACTGTCAAACAATGCATGCCTTGGGGTCTGCATTTAAGTTACATATTTGGCTTTGCTTTTGCAAAACACTGTGCATGTAAAGGCTGGGAAGCCCTGGTATAGCCGAACTTCATGTAGGAACGCAGCAAAGCTCAGCAGCCCTATCCTGTAACCGAATCCAGCTGCAGTTGAATCACTCTGGCAGATGATGTTTCAGCTTCATGCCATTAAGGGGTAACATCACCTTTGTCCAAAACACAAAGAACCCATACAGCCTTGCAGAAGCCAATCTAAAAGGTTTTGAGTGCTCAACAATTTGGAGAGTACAGCGCGTACAGAGGTAAATGTCACATTTTTCTCAAAACTGTTTTATGACTAAGAGGAACTCTTGCTAATGTCTGTGTGTCCTTATTCTTGGAAATGTAGAGGTAGAAGGGGTCCAGAAGAGTCACTTCTGTCTGCTCCCCAAATAACCTAGTCATGATTAGATAGACAGTTTACCCTAAAATTCATCTTAAATCTCCATGGAAATTAAGCAGATTACTGCTGTCTTGCTCCCAGCAGCATGAGTAACAACTGATCACTGCTGCCTTCAAAGCAACTCTGCACATCACAAAACTCTTCTTCCCAGTGCCAGTAATCCCAAGCCAGTAAATGACCATAATCACAGCCACTGCTGCCTGGCATCTCTCCTCCTCCTTTTGATTTTTGGACTGAAGTAGCCTGATGGAAATTTTTGCAGAGAGCAGCTTTCTGAGCCTGGTGTTGGTCTTGTTGCTGGGCTGGGGCTCTTGCAGGAGAGCAGCGTGGATGATGCTATGACTGTTAGCGAGGAGGAATCGGCATCTCCCACACTTTGTGTGCAATATTCCTGTAAATACACAGTGCTTTGCAAGTGTCCCCAGTCCTGACTCACGTTTGGGGTATGATCCATGCCACCTTCCAGATCATTCTCTGCAAGACAGCTGCCTGGCTACTCATTCCCTTTCTAGCATTTGTACATTTAATTTTTTCAACCTTCTGAAGTCACTACTTTTCACACGTGCCTTTATTGAATCTTCTTGTATTGATTTGGAGGGGTGAGCTATTTTATCCCATCAGTGTCTGAATTCTGTATCTCTTGTTTAGCAAGACTTGTGCTGCTGGAATATTTCTGGGATTGAGAGATGAGGAAAATGGTTTTGTCTTCTGGGCTCCAACAATACTGCACAGTTTCGTGGATGATTTTGACAGCTGGAGGAGGTCCTCTGTAATTGAGGATCCCTGGGTGAAATGCAGCATCCTTAAACCCTTTGCTTTCAGTTCATCTGAAGTGGCCTGTTTTTCAGGCACCTTCTCATCGCCTTGATTTGCAATGCTTGGTTGAAGGGACTGTTGAGGTGTCATTCACACTTAATAGCTGGAATAAAGATAATTGTGGTTAATGGTACTTCACATCGGTGACAGGTCTGATTTAAGAGGTTATAGCCTCCCTCTCCAATGGCACACGTGGCTGTGTCCCTCTCTGGAGCTGAAACTCAGCTGTTGGTGGGCTCAGACCTGTAGAACAACCCACCTTGGCAAGGCAACAGCACCATCACCAAGGGATAGGAGTGTGTGGGCGCAGCTTCCCCATGGGCAGTGTGGATGAGGCTGGCATTTCCCAGTGGTGACTGTTTTCCCAGTGGCGGCTGTTTCCCAGTGGTGTGGGATTTTGCCAGCTGCCCACCAGCAGTACGTGTATTTACAGTTAGCAGGGAGTGTATCCTGCCATGTGGATGGAAAACATGTTAATTGTGTTGCAGCCAAGATGTCTAAGAAGATTAAGATATTTTTTGTTGGAAATCCAGCTCACTGTTTAGCGGTTCACAGCATCCTGGAAGGATTGTGTGGGTGGGTGTTTTGTTTTGTTGGGTTTTTTTCCTTTTATTTTTACTATTTACGTTTCCTTTCTTGTATTTGATGCATGACATCACAGCACTAGTGAAAAGGTAGGAAAATCTGATTCAAGATTTTTAAGGTTGCTGCTCTATATCCTTATTTGGGGTTTTAATCAGATTGTCAGGAAAATAAATGAGAAGGCTTTTCCTCTTTCTAGCGCCTGTTGGACTTCTAGCTGTTGTAGCTGGTTCATTTCTGGATGGTGGTAGCACGACAGATCAGACCCAGCAGCTTTCTTTGGCTCTTGTGTTTAGTTCATGCTGTGGTCCCTATGGCTGGAGCCCCCTCAGCTGCCATGAAATCTCACCGGTGCTTGTGGGATTAGAGCAGTCACTGCAGTGGTTCTGCAGAGCCCTTTCACCCGTTTAGCAGTTTTAATTCAACTTGTGATAAAGGTGGGTAGTGGTCCAGACTAACTTTTAAGGGTTGACGGTATTCTGCTTCCCCCCAGTTCCCCCAAAACCAGAAGGATTTGCAGGAATTGCTGTCACAACCCAGTGTTACATTTTGATGGTGATTTTTGGTACATTTGCCAAGAAAACCACATGGTTTTTGTGTGGGTTGATTCCCATACATCTGCCTTTGTGAATCACATAGTCCACAGCTGCATCCCCTCCAGATTTGGGATTGTTGTTTTGATGTAAGTAGACAGGAAGAGGTTAAGTAATATTACCTGCTGTGCCTTGAGATAAAAACAAGCTTTCTGCAATAAGCATGGTTTTGACAAGAGTCTGTGCTGGTTTGAAATACTGAATATGCAGGGTTGGGCATTTCCAGAAATGCATGGGGGTTTTGGTCTGTAGTAACTGTTGACAGTGAAGGGGATTTGGGGCTGTACCTGCCCTCAGCAGTTCAGAAAATCACCCACAGCTCTGCGAGACTCGGCCGCTTTCGTCGTGCAGAGGAGCAGACTTTCCCCTGGATTCTGCAATTCAGATCAGTTGGTGAAGGAAGATTGAAAACGCTGGTCTGGAAAGCAGGGCAAGCAGTGCCGAAAGGAGGCGTGCAGGCAGGTGCTTAGCCTGCCAGATAGCGTGTATTAAATCGGGGTGATTTATGGAAGTGTTTCTGTTAAAAGCTTCCTCGTGCACTTCAGAAAGCGGAGCTGCCAGGTTGGTCAAAATCCAATACCCAGACAGTTTGAATTGGCTGTCGGCTGCAGTAATAACCGTGGCGAAACTCTAGCAGCCGTTTGGTGCAGGCTTTGCAGGCTGCCACATCGTTGTTGCTTGGCGGAAAACAGACAGTGTCAAAATGTTACGTGGTACGAGGACATTTCCATGGCAACGTTAGCATCCCATGACACCCGTTCGTGTGCTGCGGTGTCAGTGCATGCTGTCATCGCTGTACTTTCTGCCTCCATCTGGGGCCTTCAGGAGTGCCATGGTGCTGATCATATGGATTTCTTCAGTGCCTGCTCGTAGTTATGGGGCTGATGGTGGAAGAGATGCTCTCTCTGGGCTTCTGGGTCACTCTTTTAGCATAGCAACTCTCACGTAATTCAGCTTAAAAGCACCTGGTTTTGTGTTCTGCTACACTAAAACAGCAGTTTTGCCTCTCCTGTCAGACAGCTCACTGCAACAGCCGTTTTGTACCTGGCATCAGAGGCACCTGCACTCCTATCTTGCTGCTCTTTTGAGCTCTGAGGTGGCTCCATTTGTGAGGATACTCCGGGCTTCTTTCAGGTCTGATCCTTTCAGCCTGGAGAAGGCTTGGTGCTGATTTCCATCTGCAGCCCCACAGCGATCTGCTCCCTCCCCTTCCTTTGAGGAGCTGTCAGCTTCTCTGGGCACTGCTGCCCATGGGGCTGTGGAGAGCAGCCTCAAGGCTCTGGGTAGAGCTCATCCATGGCATCTCCTGGTTTCATTTGTGTCTCCATCAGTGATTTTGGCCTGCTTATAAATATTTCAGTTCCTGCTGCTACCTCTGCAGTAACAGCATCCCGCTGGGATATTCAGTATTCCCCCTGTGGTCTTTTCCCCCTTTTTCTTTCTGTATTTCTACCAGGTGATGAGTTCCAGAATTATCATCATGAGGTTTTTTTTTTCTACTGTGCAGGCAACACATGTTTATTTGCTCTTTTCCCTCGACATAGAGAAAGCTGTTCTCAATATTTTATTGATAAGCTAGAGCTTTGGCAAAAAATAATAAAAGTAAAGATGTTTTCTGTATGGCAGCCCATGGTCCTTCCACCAGCGCACATTTTCCGCTTCTGCTTGGTACTTTGTAAGAGCAGTAGAGAGCTCTTTGTTTAGTTATTGTGAATGTGTAGGTTCTGAAAATTGCATGGGTAAAAAGTCATTTAACTAACGATTTGTCTACCCGATATGCATAAGCTATGGATGGTATAAGCTGTGCATCAGTCTAGGTATGTGGGTGCACAGCAAGGCTGTTTCTCACACAACAGTACTATAGCGTAAAGGGATCATGTACGGTAAAACCCAGTGTTTGTGATTTTATCATCTGGCCTAAAGCATTTCACTTGAAGGGACTGAGAGGATAAGTGAGAAATAACTTGAGAAAGCACAGGTTGAGACATGGGGAAGAAGCAGAACTTGACTTTGGACCGCATCTGTTCCTCAGGACCCGCTTTTGGGCTGTTTCACAGCAATAACTCTTGGCTTTCCTGTTTTGCCTGGGACTCTGCTTTGAGCCATGCCAGAGTCCCAGGTTATCTTTCTATAAACTTGGTTTTTTGTCTGTTTCCACTGAATTCATAGCTTCTGCCTAGTAACAGGAGCAGGTCTGTTCCTGTGACTGCTCTGTGTCTGCAGAAACACTCTTAGGGCTCCTGGACAGGAGGCAGCCACTACGTCCTAAACTCAGTTTTTCCCAAAACCGAACCCAAGCCAAGTACCTCTAAACCTGGCACCGTCTCGGCCCTATTTCAGTATTTTTCTATTTCTGTCTCAGTACTGCCTGGCTTACCTACTAGAGAGCTCTGTGAAACATCACATGGTCGGTTAAGGCAAAGTTTGGCTTGTTGCTCTAGGAATAATACCAGGCAAATTATCCACAGTCCATTTTAGTCGGTGAATTTGCCTCTGTGTTTTCTCAGTCTGTTCACTGCAGCCATCTGCTGCAGAGAGACAGCAAGCTTGTAGGTCAGATTGGGTGCACAAATCAGGAAGTCTTATTTCAGGACATAATTTTGTTTAATTTCCTGAAATCTGTAACACTGTTTATTTCCTAAAATGCCTTTCCTCTGGAGACCTAAGACTTGTTTTCCAGAAATCACCTGTAGAGGGTATTAACTGCATGAAAAATGTTGAGGGGAGGGAAGAGAATCCTGAAGGTATGACATGGTGACCTGAACGTGTTTCCCTGATCAAAACGTTCATTAATAATTTCCCAGGCTTCTGTCAGTTTTGTTAAGAATGTGCTTTTATGTACAAGTTGACCAATATAAAAGTGTTCTGCGAGTGTCAGTAATGCAGATCAAAGCAGCGTTTGACCTCTGATATTCAGTAAATGGTTTGGAAACTGAATTTTGCCGCTCTAATCTTTCCTACTATGTCAGGAAAGATTCTGGGCATTTTATTTCAGTTTGTAATAGGGGGGGGGAAAAAAAGCTTAACATCTTGATATGAGTGCATCTTACAAGGTTTAGACATTGTAAAAGATTTAGTGACCTGCTCTCTTAAGCTCATACAGTCATCAGATTGGAGAGGAAATTGCAGTCAAAAGTGAACATTTTGCAACTCGCTGATCTAAGTGGTCTAATAGTCGACCTGTTTTTCCCTTTGATATTCCAGTGCTTATCTCTTCAGACCTGCAGGTCCTCAGTCCACTAAGACTGCAGTGCAGAATGGGGGAAAGAGCTGCAAAACTAGGACAGAGTTAGATTATATTTAACAATGTTCTATTTCGACTTGACAACCAGCTATCGAACACCTACAAGTTTGCAACTGTGATTCACTCGGAAGCTGACATAACTGATGTCACGTTGTATTAATAGCTACAGAATTGTAACTGCTTTTAGCAATGAGGTTCATTAACAGCCTCTACAAACACGCTGACAGTCGGTTGAAAACTTGAAAATACTAGGTGTATGTAAAAATGGATTCTGCTGTAAAGGAACCTCCCTGTGCTGCCAAATGTGTTTACGGCAAGTTCTTGCAGGTGTTATGCATAATGAGTCCGCTTTATCACTTTCAGTTGGGCTTACTGATAGCAAAAGGTGTTTGAGGACTGATCCATGCTCTAAATTAATTAGGAGCTGCTGATCTAATGGAGTTACACAATGTGAGTGTATCTGGGAACTGTTGCAGCCACAGCATTTGTCTTGGCGAGTGGAAGCTGTCCAGCCAATTCCTGTGTAGAGCTGATGTTGCTTTGGGTGTTTGGTCCTTCACTTGTTTTAGTTGAATGCTTTTGCTTCAATGGGATGTGTTGCTGTGACAGACAGTGCCTGGACGGTAATCACCAGTAACAAGTGCATTGAGTTCAGCTCCCCTTTGAGCTTTGAATGCGTACCTTGTTGTAGGCTGCTAGCAACCTCTGAGGAGATGGGTACGGAGGAGGTGGAAGTGTTCTTTGCTTCCTACCATCATCTTTGAAGATGCAGAATTAGTAACTAATGATGGTGGCGTCCTCACAAGTCCAAGCTCTTAGTAAAGTTGTCTCTGCATTACGTACCTGTGATTTCCAGGTCGCATCACTGGCACGATGGGTCAAGACGTTATAGCAGTGAAGTGAAAACTGAGGTTCAGGAGAGGAAGTGTTCAGGATGGCACTGGCTGGATATTGAGTAGTCAGACTTGTTGCTGGGAGTAGCTCTCTGGACCTGTATGTTTGGACTGGGATTTCCAATGCTTTGGGTACCTCTTAAGAGCCACTCCGTCGTTCCTCATAGCAATCAGTCATCCACTTCCCTGGATTCCTTTTTTCCTTCTCTCATCACATTGCCTCTTCTCTTCCTTTTGGCCATGAATAATTCAACTGTGTTTAAGTTTTCAGATGATGTCTGCACTGGCTCGGTCATCTATCACTCGTTTTTGGCATCTGTCACCTGGATGCAACTCTGCTTTCGCTGACCTGTGCCTCCTAGGCCGACCTCCTGTGCAGGCTGCTGGAGACGGAGACTCTCCTGAGACCGGCAGGAATGGCTGGCTCAGGACACCGCAAAATTGCAAATAAGTCCATTGAAAACAGTACTGTCCAGCAAGGGAGCAAAATTCCTTATTTTGAGAACATGCAAATCGTAGGCATTTTCCCCCCTTTCTTATTTTTTATTTTTTTTACAAGATTAGGTGTTGCTTCAAGTGCACCACCCTTCCTCCCCTAGAGTTATAAGTAGCTATCCACATAATTAAGTACAGTTGATCATCTTCCACTAACACTGTTCGTGTTTTAAATATCGCAATAGCAAACAATTCATTGGGGATATAACACAGTGAGGGATCAAACCGCCTCTGGCTCCACATGTCTGTGTTGGTGCAGCCCGTGACAGTGAAGGAGTGTAATTAGCAAGATGCATACAATAGGATTGAAAAAAGATGTGAAAATAAGCAGAAGGATTTGAAAAGGATTAGGAGAGTAAATGACAAACCAGTGGTTAAATGGTGTATGATTAATGACTTTGGTCAACCTTTTACTTCTACGTATTGTGATTCTGTAATGACTGCCCCAAAGTAATAGAAAATAGTTTGTTCAGAAGATTCCAGAAGTGGATTTATGTCGACACATCTGGCTCTGAGTTTCAACATGTTTCTCGGACTTTGCTTAGGTGAAGGTGAGCATCCCAAGACACTTCCTGGTTGACTTGATGACCTGAGATTCATGTCCTGTCTTTAATTTTATTGATCAGCATGAGAATACCAGGTACCCCACTGAAATGCTATGAGAGAATTTATTCCTCTTCTGAGCCTTGGTACAGGTGGGAGTATCAAAACTGTCTGGAGTCACACAGGCAGTTGGTGACTTTTTCTGGTGTTAAAGGAAATTACATCTGTACCGGAACTGTTCTCTTAGTGCTACAGAACTGGTTTGTGTATGCAGAAAGAACCTGAAGAATGTGCAACTTCTGCAGTGCTTACAGGAGTAAGCAGGGTTTGCTGTTAGTAACGTGGAGTTGCTGAATGTCAGTCATTGTCTTAAAACCAACTTTGTCACATCTTTAATGTAACCTCACATCTGGGACTGGATTTTGTCTCTGGTTTCTTGTCACTGCATCTTAAATTCTGATTTTCAAGGAGGTACTGAACTCCTCCATGTGTTTAGTAAGTATACTGTTGAGGACTTTGAGAAAACTGTATTTTCTCTTTTCTGTAGTATCTGCATCTCTGCTGTTTTAGGATCAGTGCTCATGTTGTTCCTGGCCATGTTTTACCTTCTGTCTGGACCTGCAGCCATTCTCAGATCTGCCTCCTTGTGTCTTGGAGGAAAAAAAGTTCTACATTAATGCATTTTAAAGGTGAAGATTTGTCTCAGACTGATACAGCCAGCAGAAGCAAAGGTGCCACACTAATACTGAGATGCTTTGACCAAAGATTTGTGGTTGACTTAATTTTTCCATTGGGAACATTGAAGCAGAGCTGCAGGATAGGGAGGTTTTGAATGCAGCTGAGTTTGGCTACCATGAAGAACCTTTGCTGTTAATATTACAGCATAGAGCCCCAGTGAAATTATTCTCTAACCTTAGATTTGTGGTGTGTGCGCTTCCTGGCGGGTTGGGAGCCATGGAGAGCATCCACTGTCTGTTCTTCACTGGAAAGGACACAGCCAGCATTGGAGGAAGCAGCTTCTTTGTTTTAATTACTTTCTTTAAAAAGGAAAAATCTCATTACTGTCAAAAGTAACTTTTTTTTTTCCCTGTTACTGCTTATTTATGGCAACAGAGTTGGACGTAAGTAAGGGTTTGTAATTGCTACAAGTTTCTTGTTTCCTCAACAGGAGCGTCCTCCCTTTCTGTTTCCCGGCATGGTGAGCAATTCCCCACCAGTTTCTTTGGGGCTTTCATGTTGTGATGAGAAAGCAAAACTTTTTCAAATGAATCTGTCTGTACAAGCACAGAAACTGGAATAATGTGTGAGTGGGAAGGGAAGATATTTAAGACACTAAACTGTTTTTGACTCATTTTTGGAAGTCTGCATTTCAAATGGCTCTCCTCCCTGCCTTTTAAGGACTGCTGCAGACATAGCTGAACTGGTTACACCTCACCTTCCCAGACACCCCCTCCGGGGCTTTGCCAGCTCCTGCCATCACCCACGGCCTGTCTGGATGTGCAAGATGCAATTTGGGCATAGCCGGTGCATCTCTCTTCACCAGTCGCTTGCTTCTTGTGGCAGAGAAGAGGCTGAGCTGTAACAGGCATTTGCTTTGGCTGGATCATTAATTCAAATCTTTTATATCCATGGGTGCACATTCTCCTTAATCTTTAGGAATATGCTACCTCTGACACCTGACCTTGCTGTTCAGTGTAGTTCACAGGTTCTGAAGTTACAGAGGATGGAAAAAGAGGTGACAGGTCTTGTTTTCAGAGGCAGCTCAGTTGTAAAGGGTCTCTTTGCTCTGCGGAGAGGAAAACTACTGCTCCTGGGTTGTGTGCTTACAGCAAGGGTAAAACACCTGGAGCACCCAGAGCTTTAGAGAGTGTTTCATGAGCCAGTTCCCACCAATCCAGTATCTGTGTTGTCAATCACAGAATCTTAGGAGTTTGAAGGGAGCTCGAAAGATCATCCAGTCCAATCCCCCTGCCAGAGCAGGATCACCTAAACTAGGTTGCAGAGGAACGCGTCCAGGCCGGTTTTGAATGTCTCCAGAGAAGGAGACTCCACAACCTCCCTGGGCAGCCTGGTCCAGTGCTCTGTCACCCTTACAGTAAAAAAGTTTTTCCTCATACTCAAATTGAACCTCCTATGCTCCAGCTTGCTGCCATTGCCCCTTGTCCTGTCATTGGCTGTCACTGAGAAGAGCCTGGCTCCTTCCTCCTGACACTCGCTCTTCATAAATTTATAAACATGAATGAGGTCTCCCCTCAGTCTCCTCTTCTCCAAACTAAAGAGACCCAGCTCCCTCAGCTGCTCCTCATAAGGGAGATGCTCCACTCCCTCAATCATCTTTGTGGCTCTGCTGGACTCTTTCAAGTAATTCCCTGTCCTTCTTGAACTGAGGGGCCCAGAACTGAACACAATATTCCAGATGTGGTCTCACCAGGGCAGAGTAGAGTCAAGGTGCTAAACATCTTTAAGAATTTGGCCTTTAACTGCAAGTGGTGAGAGGCTGGGGGATGTTGTTTCAGGAGCCAGTGTGCACCTTCCTGCAGGGCAGATTGAGTCCTCCTTGATTGCTGTGGTGGTAATCCTGCAAAGTGTCCTTGGTCCTGTGGACCTCGCAGAGCTCCAGAGCTTTCACAGGGTCAGAGGCCTGCGGTGTGAAGAGTAAATAATCTGGAGCTGTGGTAAATAATTATCTCTCAATAAAATGTCTGCAATGACTTTTGTCTTGCCAGTGAAGTTATTATTAAAGATGTGTATTAGGAATCTGTTAATCCTGAAAGATAGAAACATCCATATAAAATGTATCAGTATGAAACATGTGCTGTCGCTGTGGGACAAACAACTGTACAAGAAATGGATTTATATTATATACTGCTTTATAATTGGGATCTTTGAATATAGTTCTGTGTTTAAGGACAAACGTGGAAGAAAAAAGATTTAATGCAACTGCTGGTTTGTTTATAGTGTTTTCAATAGAAAAATCTTACCATTGTAGTATAACAGTGTGCAGTGTACTTTTGATTTTAGCAGGTCTGATTTAGAAGAGTTCAGTTTTCTCCTGGATACATACATATGCCTATGCTGCATTGCAGTGGGAGTTAATAGGAACAGCTGGCTGTGAAAGAAGAAGAATAGATCCCAAGGACTAGATTGTATATAAGAAATTTCAGCTGACTCTTGTGCAGGGATAGTCACATAAACTGAGTTTGGATGGAAAAGATATCAGGAAATGGATTAGTGTCATCTGCCCATCGTATGCTGGGCATCAGGGGTTGATGTCCAGAAGATGTCTCCAGTGAGACTTGTGAATTATCACTAGTTAGAATTATCTTCCCATGTCTTGGCTTACCTACACAGAAGGTCATGGTTTTAGAGGTGGGCTTTCACTCTCCATTTTGAGAATGTTTACTGCTGATCTGTGATGTTGTAGGAAATGTGCAGCATAAAGTAAAAATGAGCTGATAAGACCACAGATCTACCGTATCGGGAGGAGAAGCTCCAACCTCCTGAGCTGAAACGAAGTGTTAAGGCTCTGCTTGGAAAGTAGTGAAATACTACAAATGCCTTTCTGTGGCTGGGTACCAGTATCCCCTTGCCTTTGCCAAGAAAAGTGTGATAGAGCTCTGTGGCCACTTCATGCTGGCCCAGCGTGGCCCACTGGTGAGTGCTTCAGAGATGAATCTACCTCTTGGCTCCAGTGGAGTGAAGATAGGGAAATGGTTGTATGGAAGCATCCAAAGTCATTGCAAAGGGATCTTAGTTCATTGAGAAGATTGCTGACAGTGCTTGCTGTGTTTCAGTGAAGAGATGAGGTGGTGTTTCCTCTTTGAGGTTTCCACTGGACTGGCAGTCTACAACATGCCAGTAAAACTGGTTTAAGGCAAATTGGGCTCCATGTTCAGTAGCTCCCAGCTTACGGAGTTTAGTTTTGTCTCTGAGCACTAAATTGCTTTGAGTTCAATAATTAATCTCCCTCCAATTGCTTTATTGTCATTTGATTTATTTGAGTAGGCTCAGACACTGTCCTAATGCTTTATCACAGCAAAGTGAAACCAAGGGTTACGCGAAGCACAGATTGCCAATGCTTGTGTGTATCATGTGACCCTACAGTATTTTCCTGTAGCTGGCCCTAGAGGGACAGCGTGGTTGGTAGACTGGGTGTGCAAGAATTAGAGCTCTGGAACTCTAACCTTTTGTCCATCAGCATCCCTTCCCAACACTCATCCTGTCACTGTAGAAGAACTTCAGATGCTGCTTTCTTTATTTCAGAAGTGGATTGCGATGGTTAATTAGATAATGTTTGTAGAGCAGCTCACAGAACCTGCCAAGGGTTACTGTCCTTGCTGGTATTATTGGAGCTGGAGGAAAACTGCCAGAAGGTATTGATTACTTGGTAAAAATAAACCCTTCAAACTTCTCTGGTCTTTATTCATTACCGGTTTTTAATCTCTGCATCCTGCAAACATTGCAGAGGGTGGATTTGTTTGCCAAAAGATCAAAACAGAATGTTGACAACTCCTGGTGCCAATTTGTAGCCTCCTGTGTGAGTGACATCAGAGGAATCTGTGGAGTGCTCTGGGAAGTCTTTTTAGGCTTTAAATCCACTTGGATCCTGGAAGTGTTGTGTGAACAAAGCATCCAAGTGGCCAGGTAGGGATAGCACATTGAGTAGCAAAAACAAGAAGAAAATCCCACTGGGGCTTGTGAAACTGTACAGTGTATAGAAGCTTGTATATACTTCCTAAATTTGACATTTTGGTAGTTTTAGTGAAGTTAGTTTGTTGATTAGCTGAGTACAGACTGAGTGCTGCAGTGTATGGTGGGTGCTGTTGATAGAGCTGTGGCTGACTGGTGGGAAGGGCTTGCTGCTTTCTGTGTTTTCTAGTTCATCTCACAGTGATGGTTTACAGCTTCGCTTCTATCTCGCTGTGGAAATCAAAATGTCACGCTTTGAATTCATTAAGCAGCTGTGCAAAGGAGGGAGGACTATTGAAAGGGAAAGCTGTTTTATACAACAATGAAATACAGGGGGAGAAGTCGCATATCTATAGCAGAAAATACATAAACATGACAAATATTGTGAAATATTCAGAAGGGCCAAGTCATGCTTGGTAAAGTGAAATTTCAAAGGAGAATGGCTTCAACAGGAGCGTGGCATACAGCCTATCAGAAGGATGTACCAGTCATTCATTAATCCAGAGGACTAAAATTTTGTAGTGACTTCAAAATCAAGTGTGGCCTTATGGTTTACTCCGATTAAATGTGCAGTTAGAGCAGAAGCAAAACATAGCATCTTTCTCCAAATCAGGCCAAGGACAAAGCACAGACCTCCAACATCTGCATGTGTTGTGACCTAGAAATTGCTTTAGCAGGGAGACTAAGGCCAGGCTTTGGTGGAGACCGCAAAGTGCTTTCTGTGCACATGTCAGACTTGCAAATGGATTCGCTTTGGTTATCATGAGTCCCCTTCATGTTCATTTGCAACCATTAAGCTTCTTCGAATGAATATTCGGGTAAGTGTGAAGATTTAAGCAAATACTGACAACAGCACTTAGTGAGAGTCATCCAGGAGTCTGTGAACCAGCCCGTCATGGAGCAAAGGGCACATCTCGCATTAGTGCTTGCTCAGGAGCACAGCACCTTCCAGTTGCACTGACCAGTGATACCCTTCGGTAATCGTGAACACATACCAGCTTATTTTCTTTTCAAACTCGGGACAATTCATGAGTAAAGAAAGGGCAGGAACTATCAGCAGATGCTATAAACTCATTCCCCAGGGTTAGTTGCTCAGATTTCCTCTGGAAGTAATTAAGATGTGAGCAAGTCTTCTAGCTGCCTGCGGCATAAACTATGGGTGAAACAGGTTAAAAAAATAATTAATGTGTAGCTGCATAGGTGCATTATCAGTGAAAGGGAGGAATGGTGCCAGTGCTGAGAAGTGACAGAGGGGTTTCTGTTACTGAAATGCACCATAACCCATCAGTAACGTAGAGATGGAGGAAGAGCTGGGGGACATGGGACAAAAGATGGCAAAACCTGAAAGCAGAAGCATGGCTTCTTCCCAGAGACCCCCACTTCTGCCAGCAGTGAGTTTGGCCTCTTTTATGAGTGCCCACCTCATAACCCAGTGAGAAGGAGCTGCCTGGATTTATTGGGATGCTCTGTCAGGATGCTGGCCCAGCCTCCACTGATTCACAGCTTAGGGAATTCTTCTGCTCCTGCATTTTTTTCCCCTTGTTAATTTTGTCCAGTTGCTTTCTGAACCCTTGCTGATGTCCGGCAGCACCACAGAGTCCTGCGGTGAGGAGATACCCGCTCCTTAGCAGGGAGCAGTGTCCGCTGCCCCTCTTGCCTCATTAGAATATCTTCTAATTGTTGTCGTGATGAGATCTTGGCTGTGGGTTGCCTCGGAGCCCTGATTTTAGCACATTACACTGGTTTAATGACCATAATAGAAAGTCAATTTATAGACAAGAGCAAATTGCCTTTTTATATAGGGAGGAGGATAATTCCTCCCATGTGTTACATTATTAAATTTGTAATCTTCATTTCTAATGCTTTTCAAAAGTGCATATTAACAGAATCTCAAATACAGATCTTAAATTTATGAGCTGCATATTTTTTTGCCAAACTCAAGTTCTATAATTTAAAGGTGAACTTCAGCAAGGGGGTTTTTTTTAATTTAACTTAATAAATTAAAATCCTCTACTCGCTACCTATCTCTGGACGAGCTTAAAGGCTCCAAAGATACTTACCTTTTAAATAGCAGTAACGGATGTCTATTTCCATCTTTGCTGAGTGGCGAGTTCTGAGTTCAGGCTTATTCCCTACTGATAAAAGACACCGGAGAGAAAAAAATGACACATTTTCTTATGCAGTTTGCTAGCGAGGAGGCTGTTGTGATGCTCTTTTTTGTTGCCAGGGAAACGGAGCCCTGAACTGGTGGCTCTGCAGGCAGGAGGAGGAGGAGGAAAGGGTGTTATCTCTGTCCTGAGCTTGCTTTGTCATTTTCGGGGACTGTGAATGGGCTGCGACTGAGGGTCTGTCTCTGAAAATTGTGCGTCCTACTTCTTTTTTTGTGTTGAAATGAATGTGAAGGCTGGAGCCTGAGGCACAGCTCCACCCTGGGACTAGCTGTACGCACACACGGTTACTGTACACCGCAGAGTCGGTGCTGGAAGGGGGTTGTACTTCTCTGACCTGGTCAGTACCATCTGGAGAAGTCCTGTTTCTTGAGAAATCCATGTGTCAGCCCAGGCTTTAACTATGAAAACAGAAATGTAAAAGTCACTGCAGGTATAAAAAAGAAGCACGTTATGCAGATGCGGGTGCTTCATCATCATAATTAATGCACAGTGTCCTCTTCTGACCTTGTCTCTTTACTGTTGGTCAGTCAGAGAATCACAGAATATTAGGAGTTGGAAGGGACCTTGAAAGATCATCCAGTCCAACCCCCTTGTCAGAGCAGGATCACCCAGACCAGGTCACACAGGAACGCATCCAGTCCTTGCCTGCACATCTTATGAAGAGGTTCCCATCAAACATTTTTTTTGTTAGTTATGTTAAAACTATTTTTTCACTCTAAATAAGGATACATACTGCTCTGTAATGCATATTTGATCTGCCTGAGCTGAGAGTGTTGTTTGCAAGACAGATAATGGCAATATCGCAAGTCTGTACTTCTTTTATTTCTTCTTCATCTGTCCTCTCTTTTGCTGTTGTAGAGAGAGAAATCACCAAGGTGCTCTAAAGCATTGTGTTCATCTCTGCTCCTTCTACAAAATGTATTTAGAAATATTTGGCACAAATAATGGGATTTTTGAGAACTTGCTGCCATGTCATCGGGTGGCCATGCTACAAACAGCCGTCTGCTGCTCATGAAGCTGGGCTGATGCGCAGCCATTTCACACGGAGTGATTAGCACCAGTTCCATTCAATAAGATATTGAACAACGTAGTGTGTCTCTTCTTGACAAAGGACTGATTCTTCCTGAATCTAATGGTTGTAATTGAGAAAAGTAGATCTTGGTATTGTTCCTAAAACTTATTAATCTGCTCCGTTGATGGCTTTTTCTCTAATCTTCAGTAATCTTCAGACAGGTGCAATATTTTGGTTGACTTCCCACATTCTCCAGTATCTCTCAGCAGAGATGAAGTTATGTCTGTTTTCCAGCTCTGGCCAAAGGGCTTTTTATCCTCTGTTGGAAACTCAATACTCTGCTTGGACAAACAGGGAACTGAATTTCCCGCTGGACTTCAAATAATTTGGGGTGTGTTTATGTCTGAGCGCTGCTTTTGTGCATGCAGAAGGCAGATGTAGGAGGCAGTTAAATGTCTGCCATGTTAGTCTGTGGAAGAGTTTCTCATTCAGGTGAGAGCCTGTGTGCCAACTTTGTGAAAGCACCTTTGGTGGAGGCAGCTGTATCATCTGGTGAAACTGCCTGGAATTGGAAGCTGAGTGCCTGAAATTGTTTGACTTCTCTGGAAACCAGACCATCGTCTCCCCCTCTCTGCTTCCACAGTGAATCAAATAATTACTTCCAAATGGACACAAGTTATTAAGCAGTGTGTATAATTAAAGTCAACTCCTTGTGAATTTGATCATTCATTTCCTTAAGGAAAATATGATGAAGTAATTACAACCAAAGCAAAACACAAATCAAATGCTATTCTAAGTGTGATTCTGCACCATGCTTCTAGTTTATGAATGACTCCAGGATTTTGTGGCTTCATGCCTGTTAAAGAAATGTGGCTGTGTTTTAATTGTGTTTATAACAAGTGAACAAAAGGTTGCATGACTCATTCACGGTGCCAAGGCTGCTGCTCACTCTTTGTGTTCACACGCACATGGTCTTGACAAAGCTGCTCGCTGCTAAAAGCATCAATGGGACAGGAGAAAAGGAAAAAATCTTGTTAATAAAGCTGCCCTTGTCAGCTCTTTCCACCTGAATTTTAGCTGTACCACAGCTGACCTTCACCTTCTCTAGCTGTGAATTTGAGGGAGGCAACTATATCTTCAATACATAAGGCAGAGCTCTGTCCTCACCCTCTCTCCATCATTCCTGTAAATGTAGTGCCAGATTTGGCAGACTTTCCAGATTGGGCCAGATTTGATGGAGAAGTGGAAGATAATGAAGACCAAATGGACATGGCTGTGATGGCTCTGGGTAGACCCAAATCAGTGGTCTCAGAAGACAAGATCTCTCGGCTTAAAAGTAATGTTCTGAGTGAAAACAAAACCTGGAGCTGAGCATGATGGATCCCCTGGGTGGAAAGTTGTGTCAGCTTCTCTGAGCAGCTTTGGTTGTGTTGGGAGGCTCATGACCTCAGAGTCCTTCTACAGTGGGAAAACACAGCTTGCAAACAGGCTGCCCAGGTTATTTTTCCCACTGCTTTCAAGAGTTACCAAGGAAAGGGCGGAACAGCCTGGTACAAAGCCTCCTGCGTGGCGCAGCTCTTTCATCTCACACCATCCTTCCCTTACAATGACACTTTCTGGCTGCTTTATTTTTGTGAAGTCATCTCATTTTTGTGATGACCTTCCAGATTGAGAGGTTTTCTGCAGCTCAGGCTCATTCATATTTCAGATCCTGGACTTAAGTGTCCTCCTCAGAGTTATTAATAGTGTGAGACGGACAGCAGAACTGGGACAGTGTGCCCTGCTTCAACTCGCTTGTAAGTAGAGATCCTGACCTGGCCTTCATAACTTATGTTGGTCAGCTGGAGGTCTTCCAGCCACACATATTGGCTCCACTTCCAGTCCTCCTTGTGCGATAACAAGAAGCAAGCCCTGGGATGGCCCTGGCAGTCAAACTGGCCACCGACCTTTTGACTTTTTGTGTTTTCCTGATGCTCAGATCTTCATAGTTGGCAAAGTTTGAACTTTGAACCAAAGTTTGGACTGAGAACATTTTTGTCTTAAAGCACTGCTGGTTGTTGGGCCTAGGTCTGACATTCCCCCTAGCTTTCTAGGGAATAAATATTACACTGTAGTAGTTAACAATAAATGACTGATTTTATTTAATGAATTGCCTGTAGCTGTGCCAAATGTACCTGTCCATACCTGTAAGCCTATCAGCTAAACTTTCCTTGACCTGGCGTATACTCAGCCAGCAGACCCATGGTAGACACCTAGGCCTCCCAGGTGGGCAAATGCCAAAGAGGGGAATTAAGCTCTCAGTGAGGCTTAAACCACACAGGTCCAAAAAGCGGAACAATTGGATCCCCTCAGAGAGCTGGGCTGTGCCTGTAGCAGTGTCCACACTCATTGCTGGGCTGCTGAAGGAATCCTACAGCAGTGAATTTTGTGTATGCATATGGACATTTCATTTAATCATTCTCCTGTAAGGCATGGCAGATTGGGGGAAGAGAAACAGGCAGCATGTTCCATTTTCTTATAAAAATAAAATTGCAGAAACAGGCATCAGATGAAGCTATTTGGATCCTGCTGCTGCAAACAAAATAGAGGCATGGAAAGAATTCTGAAGAGTTGGATCTAGCTGCAAAGTAGTTCCCATGAAATACTCTGAAAGAAACAATCATTTTTATTAGTGTTGCGGTACTGTAACTTTTTTATGGTGACAAGCTAAACAGTATTTTATGGTGGACAAAAAAAATCTGTTTAAAAGTCATTGACAGTGGAATATATATGTTTGGTTTGTTATGCTTTGTTAGCTTTCTCTTTTGTTAGTGAAGGAAAAAAAATCTCAAAGTAATTTTCCTGGCTACATGTTAGTTGCAGAACTTTTCCTTTACACATTTTTAAAATGAAAATTTTGGTTGTTTAATTTTTTTATCTAGATGAGTTATCAGAAAGGTCAGAATTAAAAATAGTATCATGGGAACTAGTTTTTTATAATCTCAAAAGGAGCAGAAAAAATATATCACACTTTCCTAGTTTAAAGTATGAAAATGGATCTCGAGAAGATAGGAAGCAAAATCAATGATCTTCCACCCAACCTACAAGAGGTGATAACATCTCGCTGGGGGTGGAGACCTACTTAAACACAGACATAGCTGGGTTTAAAACAAGCTGCGGCTCAGACCAGCTTGGAGGGCAAAACACTTGTTGGTCTGGTAGTGGCTGAGGAGTGGGGATCTGGGCTGGGTTGAGGGGTTGGTGGGAACCACAGACAGTCCTAAATACTCATGTGTGGGGTTTAGGGCTTCCCTGCCTGCACCGGAGGGGTGAGAGAGGTGTGGAGGGCAAAATGCTCTTCTGCAGGGATGGAGTGGTAGGAGAGGAAGACAGGCTGTGCAGGGCAGCGTCAGATCTGTGTTCTGGTTTTAGCATAGAGGAAGGAAAGAGGAAGCTTTGTCCTGCCTGAATGAAGCTGCTGTTGGGCTTTGAAATAGGGCTGTTGCTTGCTGAGGACTCGCAGGGCTCCTGTGCCCTGCACAGCTACGTCATGAGCCACCCTTCTGCAAACCAGGGGGTTTTCTGTTGTGCATCTCAAGCTCAGTGGGTAAGGAAGACAGATGCCAAGGGCCTACTTTAATAAAAATAACCCTGTGAATGTGTTTTGGTTCTCTTTTAATGGGGAGGAGGAAGAAGAAAATATTATGGGTTGAGGAGGGAGCTGGTTTGGTGTGAGTGCGTCTGGGCATGGTGCAACCACTGCCTGTCAGCGTGGGCGAGGACAGGCACGGTTGAACGCTGGGACGAGAAAGCTGCTTCTGCTAAATACCAGAGTGTCCCTGGAGTAGGGGAATGTGTCTGTGACTGTGTTATGGGTGGGAGGTTGGAGGAGGTGTCTGTTGTCCCCATATGCTGCCTGCTCAGATTGGGTGTCCTGGCCCTGCCTTTGGCTGGGGTCTGCAGCTGTCACAGCAATACAAATAGCTGCTGATTTTACTGTTTTCTGGGTCTCACAAGAAGAGTTGACTGACCTTTCCCAGCCCTGTGGGTGTACTTAATCTGCACAGATTAAGAATTAAAGTGTTGATTTTTTTTTTTCATCCCGCAGAAGATTTTCTGCCTAATTTGGAAAGAAAGGGTGTGATTTTATTAACATCTGAAACTAGGACAAGGGGAGCAAAGCAAACAGCCTGATCCATGCTCCTGTTTATCCTCAGCTGTTTCCTGTCATTTCTGGTGGATTATTTGGGCTGTGCTGATAGCCTGGCATGTTCTGGAGCGGAGTACAAACTGCCTGTCTTTAGGTGCTCATAATTCACACTCCATTAGGATGTCGATGTTGGGAATACGTGGCAGGATGTCAGAGCTTGCCAGGCATGATGAGATTGAGTTCATCTCATTAAACTGCATTCTGAAGTGACAATCCAGTATTTTTTTTTTCCTCAGCAGCAGCATCATCCCCTTAGGAGAGTGACACAGCTTGCTCCGAACACAAATACGGATGTAAGAGTGCCTGCAATGCCCGCCCCGACAGCCGCTCCGCTCAGCGTGTGCCAGGCTGTCGCAGGTGTTGGATATTCATGCAAGGCCGTGGGAAGACTTTTCTTCTTTCCCTTTTGAAGCCGAACAATGCAGTTCTTTTATTCATCTCAGAACTGATCCATGGCACACGAATCTTAGTACGTGTCTGTCGGGATTCAGCATCTGACTAAACAGAAAGAGATCTTTTATTTTTAAACCTATTAGGAACAACAATGCAGTGACAAAGTTTGAAGCAGAGAAGCTGATGTGTTGGTTCTTTTCTTGGAGTATTTGAAAATAGGATGTAGGTGAAATGGTCAGTGCTGCAGCAGTCTCCCAGGGTGCTGGGCTGAGACTCCCACCGCTGCTCTTGCTGCATGCCCACAGGCATGGCAAACACCAGATGTGGGACTTGGGGACCTTCTTCATAATCTCAGCAAGTGATAATATCCAGATGGGTGCTTGATGTTTTCCCTTCTTCATTTTCAGCCTTATACTGACTTGCATCATTTTTTCTCTGGGGCAAACCTTCAGGGAATAGAAAGCAAGAATAAGCGCTTTGTATTTGACCTTAAAAGTGAAGTTTGTGGCTGTGGGAAATGAAAGTGCTTGCAAGTTCATGTCTGAGCCAGGGATAGAGCAGGCAGATTTGATGTAAACCGCTGCACAGCTCAGGGCATTTCTCCTGTCCTGTCCCACCCAGATGGATGCCCCAGGTACCCCTCACCCTGGTGACTGCAGATGTTCATCTTTCCTGGAAAATACAAAATGTTCTTCTTTCCAGAGCTTTGCAATATGAACAAATGCAACCTGAAAGTAAATGTCCAACAGATTTCCCTTCTTGATTTTTCCCCTTACTCCCCAAGGTGAAGTTTGGGAAGGAAAAACAGCCAATCAGGCTGTTTTGCTGGACCTGTGGTGTGTATTGGGTGGGCTGTGTTGGTGCTGCATGGCCATGTGCTTTGGGTACCAACGTGTTCTGTGCTTGGAAGCAGTTGGTTAATTTAGGAGCAAAGCTGATTGAATTGAAATTCAGTCAATTCCTAATCTCAGGGTTAAATCAATATCAATTATTTCTAAAGTATGGGAGGGTCTGTAGCACATGCATCATACTGGTTTCTTTTTGTGTTGGTAGCATCCAGCAACTACACAGAGGAGAAAATGGAAAACGGAAAGGAAAAGGAAGGTACCAAGTACCTGGGTGAGGGAAAAGGACATGAGAGGATAACAGTGACAGGAGCACGCTCCATCCCTCAGAAACATCAACTCAATAAACATCTACTGTGGAGTAATTCCGTGTTGGAGTAATAATTAATCATGACCTTGTGATGAGCTGTTGCAGAATTTGCATAGATTTTTCAAGACTTCATGTCCTCTGAGCATGGAGAGGAAGGCCCTCAAAGAGTCGTGCATTAGACTGACCCAGAAGAGGACGTGAGAAACAGTGCCTCTTTCCTTGGGGAAGAGAAGGGGACAATGCTACTCATACTTATTTACTTTCCGCCCTCAAGATTCAGGCAAATACCGTTCTTGGTGGTGGTCAGTTCTGCCACAGGAGTGGCATCATCCTTGAGAAGAGCTGCCTCTTGATGTGGCTGACAGCTGAAAATACATTTAAGGAAGGGAACTGTCCGAAGGATGCTCTGCTCTGTGCAGGGCACCTGCACGGTCACCTTGTGCCTCTTGGTCCATTACTGAGATGTCTGGAGGGAGCTTTTGGTTACTTTGTCTGATGTTAATCACAGACAGAATTAGGGGAAACATACTAATGAGATCCAATTAATAAAGAACAAAATTATGGAAATATAATTAATACCAGTCAAGAAGGACTTAAGGAAAATGGGTCTTGTTAGACTTTTTTTTTCTCCAAGTTTTAGTAGAAGCAGGTATGTGGGTAAATGTGATACATATGTGATAAGGGGTTTGTCCTAGAACAATGTGACCCTAAAAATGTGATAGTGGTAAGTAGATTAAAAAATTAATTCACATCTCAAAAGCACTTGTCATAGAAGAGCCTCAAAGGCAGGAGGCTCATTTAAAGGTCTGGTGCTGTTCAGCATTTTCATTTCATTTGGAACAAGCATGAGTTTAAACCTCACTAAATTCACAGGCAATACACACATCAGCAGAGTAATAAATAGTATTGAGGGTGGGAGAGTTACGTAGAGCCATCTGGACTTTTTTCTTTTTCCTTTCAAATAAAATGTGTTTTCTTACGTATTTCTTAAATAATGTACTACAAGGTACTACCAGCAGGACAGGCATCGACTACACAGCATCCAGATGAGGTGTGATGCTATACCAAGAGCTTGCTGTGGTCTTGGGAGGTGCAAGCAGAAGCAGGGAAGATGAGAGTACAAGCTGATTTTTACCACTGTACATGTTTTTGCACTAAAATGAAGTCTCCAGTTCTGCAGTGTGTGTTCTCAAAAGGATGTTAAAAACCTGGGGAGGTCATTAAAAGGATTCAAGGGCAGGGGGAAAAAGTGCCAGAACATGAGAAACATAAAGAGCTCAGTCTGTTTAATTTGTCAGAAAAGACTGAGAGATGTCTTGATTGCACTGCAGAAGAGCCTTTATAGTGAGAACACAGCAGCCCTTGCTGTGGAGAAGGGCATGAAAAAACTGATGATTGAAAGCTGAAACTAGACAAACTTAAGTCATATCTTTAAATGTCAGGTAGTGAAATAAACTCACAAGCAAATGGCAGATTCTTCATCTCTCAGTATCTTCAAATCCAGAGTGGATAGCTTTTTAAAAGATATTTAGCCAAATGTAAATTGTTTGGCTGAGCAGAGCAAAATCTAAGTGCCTGTCAGCATAGAAACCTTGGCATAGTATCTGCTGATCCCTTCTGGTTCCTGGTGTCTGCAAGGTGCTGGGTATCTTCAGATTGGGCATGTGAGCAAAAAATTTCCTCTTCCCGAGGTTGTCCTGAAGCAGAATCTGCTCTTCAGCTGCGTGTTGCACTGCAGGCTTGACTGACTGCTTAACCTTTGGCATTCACTGCTTCATTGGAAAAGATGTGGGGAATAAAGCTGGGGATGCTGCAGAAAACATCAATGCTACTCTTACTTGGTTCAGATACTACTAACAGTTCAAATAGGACAAATGGTGCCAGGCAGCACCCCCATAGAGACAGATCATCTACCTTGATTGGCAGAGATGTTGAAGCACGAGATTTCAGGTAAGCGAGGAGGCACGGCCTCTATACGATGCTCCACACTGGCCAAAAAAGGTTGCCGTTAGGTGACTGTGGCTTGTGAAATGTTCTCAGTCCATGGGCAGCAGTGCAGCTTTGTACATATTTATTTCCTTTCTAGGTGTGCCATTTCTGATGTGCCCGTGTCGCCCAACTGAGGGGGTTAAAACTATGTGTTTTTGTTGTGTGCTGAGTATGGGTAAAGTGTGATTAAAGGGTTTGAGTGAGTGATTTAGGAATCTATGTCCCATTTTTGATGGCATCTCTGGTGCTTATGCCAGTCTCTTACCATATTTCAGTCTTGACTCTGTCCACAGTGGTTTGGGAGCTTGCCTTTTTGGCCAAACAGGTTCCTCCCCTCCTGTTCAAGGGAAACTTATGGCTAAAAGAGACTGGAGGGGAAAAAGGCTGGAGAAACCTTTCTCCAGAATAATGGGAGGTGGTTTGTGAGATGCAGCAGTCACTGTGCATTGCTGCCTGGAAGAGGAGGGAGGAATGAAGGATTCTTGTCATCTACTCCTGTCTTCTTGTCTTCGAGTTTCTCCTTTATATATATATATTTTTTTTTAATAAGAATATCCATGTCCATAGCTATGAAGCAATCAGGAATACTAGAAAACCACCCACACGTAGAAAGCCAGCAGTGCAAGGCTGTGCATGTGATGCTACAGCCGAACTTCCCCTGTGCCAGCTGAGTTGTCCCCGGTGCAGTGCTCTGGTACTGCCCATCTTCCCCAGTGCTGCCTCTTCTTGTCTGTGGACCCTTCTGCTTTGTGTCTGAGCTTTGAATCGGGAGATGGCTGAGAGAAAGCAGTAAGCACCTTGGGTTGCTCTGAAGCCTTGCTCTGTTTGTTTTTGTCATTTATGTAATTTGCTGCTTTGACTCTCGTTGCCTACCAAGGCTCTCCTAAGGACTAACCCAAAGGCACAGGAGGATGAACGAGGGAGGGATGGGCATTGGTGGATGTAGATGACCAAGAGATTGTTGGTGGAGGTCAATGTGAGACAAATTAAATGGACCTGCAAGGCTGTGGATGGTCTCTGAAAGGAGCCTAGAAAGCCCATCAGAGGCTCCTGCAAGCTGTACAAGGTGCATCAAAGGCAACTGTTCTGCAGTGGCTGAGGAAGTAGGTGAGGCTGTTTCACGAGGCTTTGCTTTTATTGATGCCTATGTTATTATTCCTGCCTGAAGGTTTGCATTTTGAAGGCAGTTAAAAATGTTTTACATTTGTGTCACTTCCTGATTTATACAATGTGCTTCATGTGTTGCTCTAGGCACACAAACCACACAAGCTGTAGTTAACGTTAACCCAGAACATGCATATTCTGTCCTCTCAGCCCATAGGGACATGCAGACACAAGCTGCACCATATGTGGGGACAGCGGCTGGTACAGAGCCCTGGGGCCAACATTTACCCAGCTGGAAACCTCATGATACCAGAGGAGAAGGGACTTTACAGGCTGTGTTCATAGGAGAACTTTAGTCTTTGCATTTCAGTCTAGGTATAATTTGAGAAGTAGGATAGGAACTTACTGTTTGGGGTTTTTTTAACGTACCTGTTCACACCAGGATCTAAAGAAAAGTATTTCAGGTCAAGCAGCTTGCTACACAAATAACTGTTCTGTGTATTTTAGACAGATTCTTACAGATATATTTCCAAAGTAGTCAGGAAAGACTTATTTTCTTTAGTATTTGAGGAACCTGAGTTCTCCAGACTCAGTAACTGGGTCACTGCTTCTCCAGGGTGGTACTCAAAAAGCTGGTGCGTTCGTTACCTGAATCCAGGTTAATGGATGAGCACCTTTAAAGGATTTAGATAATTCTACTTTGTTCAGAAATCTCACAGCAGATGTGTTTCAGGCTGAGTGCTATACGTGGGATGAAATCTGGAGCTTCCTAGCAGCAGCTAAAGCAATTAATAGTAATGGTATTCATTACTTATTCATTACATAACATGGTTTGTTCTGAGAAACAGACTGCTAGGGATGGAGGATGAAAATAGCAGCTGTTAATTTCAGAGGGCTGGGCCCTGGAAGACTGCACCCAAGAGGAAACAGAACCTGCTTATTCCCTTTGCGCTCTGGCCGAGGGTGTGTATGAAGGGGAATGGTCCTCTCCGGGGCTTTCCACTGCTGGTGCCATTCCAGGTGCCACCAGGGAACGTTTTGGCTGTGCCCAGCTGCTCCGCTATGGGCCATCTGGTAGGGTCACTGCCTTCACAGCACCTCAGGGCTGCCTGGCCTTTTATTCCCCTCCACTCTCTTGATGCTCACCAGGAGCTGTGACTCCCTGCTGCTCCACACAGTCCCAGCAGCAGCATGGGCTTTAGGAAATGTTTCGAGGCATGGTCAGGCTGTACACCTCCAGCTCTGCCCGTTACTGCTGCTGTGTTCCCAAAGTGGATAGCTCCATGTATAGGCAGCCTGTGTGCCTGCATGCACCCACACTCGATGTGTAATTAATTGGTACCAATGGTTGGAGTAGGTAGAGTGGTATGGATGTTTTGAGTTTCTGCTGGGCCCTGGCTTGCTGGAGCACTGGGTTTGTTCCAGAGATGACTGAGAGCTGCTGATGGAGCAGGGTTGAGTAATAAAACAGTGTGGGAGTGAAGTACTGCCTGGCTGCTGGATGCCAGGCTGATCTTCTGAGAGGCCTTCTCTGTGTCTCCTAGACTCTGTAATTGCAAAAGGCTCTGGGAACTAGAGCTGACTGTCTTTTCTCCCCTTCTGTTTTCAGATGGAGATGGTCGGAGACTGAAAGGAGCCATCCAAAGGAGCACAGAAACTGGGCTGGCTGTCGAAATGCCCAGCCGGACCGTCCGTCAAGCCAGCCACGAGTCTATTGAGGACAGCATGAACAGCTATGGATCAGAGGGAAAGTAAGTCATTGAAAGGGAACTGGCTGGTCACTTGTGGGATGCACTGTTCTTCTTATACCTTTTAATTTTCCTCCAGCATGATAGGTGATGTATTTGTCCGATTTGCCTGTGCTGCAGGTGTGCTGCCCATTCAATTAGAGCGGATCTCTCTGCATGGCTGGCATGTACTCTAGCTGTTTATGTACTTTTTAGTGTCCTCATTATTCTGAGCTGAAGCAGATAACCATTACTTTTAACTGCTTTGCCTGTAGAAGAATAATTTGGGGTGAATAGCTGAGGCTCATTACAAGTAATAAATTATAAGCCAGTGGTCTTTAATGTTGCAGTAGTTCTCTATCTCCCCAGTTTCAAAATTGCCTTTTGGTTTGGGGGGGGAAGTGCCAACGTGATGAAAAGGATGCAAGCAGCAAAATAATCCTTCTGATATCAAAAGTTGTATTTAGAAACCTGTCTGTACTTTTGGTAACAAGCTATTTTATGCTTCACCTGAGTTAGTCTCCTAAAAGAATGTACTTTATAAATGTTTTTTCACCCCATGAAAAGTTATAAGGCATTTTGCTGCACTTAGGCTTTCTACCAGAATGCAAAGCAGGGGATCCTTAGGCCAGAACTTTGGGGGCTGACTTGTCTCCAATTCTCATTTTTATATTTCCACTATTTGAAGCCATATATGGAGATTATCCCCATTTTATTAAGATGACCATTCATGGGAATATTTGGAGGAAAAAAATCCCCAGTATTTAAAAAACGGGGAAATATATACTATCAGATTCCATGCTTCTAGTTATGAGGCCAGAATGTTTGTATACCTAAAACAAGCTCTGTGTAAGCCAAGTACTGCGCTTGGCATCACTCTGCATGCTCTGTAGTCCTATGTGGTATTCCAAGTACACTGAACTGCTAAAATGCTAGCATAATCCAAAAGCACTCTCAATTACTGTAATTCTAGTGTTAAATAAGTAACAGGCTGTAAATTAAGAGAGACTTTCTTTAGCTTTAGAAGTAGGCCAATCCTGGAAAGGCATCCTAGATCTGTGCTGAAGGTTGGAAATAGTAATGAGGCACAGGCTGCGATAGCAATCTTGTCACTCCAAAGCTGGGATGTACCTTATCTCTTCTGTGAGCTGCTGTCTCCAGGGAAATATTCCTGCTACACCACCACAGCCCTGTGACTTGGAGTTCTGCCTCCACTGCGCGATGCAGAGGATTAGTGATTAAGTTCAGTCCCTTGGCAAGGCAGGGCAAGAATCCGCTTTTGTGTGGAGCAGAATTCTTTCCTTTTTATATTTACATAGCTTACCCTCCTGGAAAGGGGTATAATTCTCTGAAAGGTCTGTGTCCTGTCATTGCATACACTGGCTGCTCTGATTGGACTTTCCTGGAGAGAGAATATTTCTGCCAACAAAATACTGCACTCGTACAAGTGCTGTTTCACCCTGAAGGCAGGCGGGGTGTAGCTATCAGCTCAACAAAGAAAGAAAAATCCTGTCTTGCCATCCAAATGTCTTTATTAGAAGAAGTATAACATTTTGTATTCCAACCTTGAATGCTGCCAGAGCATCCTTGCTGGCCCCTCTGCCAAGGATGGGATGGTTTCTCCTCTCACTTCTCAGAGAAGTGTGATAAGTGGCTCCTGGACGCTTTGTTCCTAGGCAGGATAATTGATCTCCTCGGGAAAGCCGATGGGAATCACAGCTCTCGGTCTGAGCCACCAGCGATAAGCAAACAGGGCTGTGAGCGCAAAGAGGGCTCTATTCTCTTGAAGCATGGTGGGAGGGGAGTTTCTCTGCTTTCTTTTCCTGCAGCAAAGAAAGGAAGTGTTTGGGGAATAGCTTTGAGGGACAGAAATGCATTCTCCTAAATCAGATTTCTCGTGACCTCTCTTGTTTGCTGTAGCTGTGTTCCCAGGGAAGCAAAATGAAGATTCATATAACTGTGTTAGCTGTGGCAAGTTTATTTTCTTTGTAATGCTGGGTTTCTGACTGATGCAGATACTCCTAGGTCAGAGACGGTTTTCACCAGTGACTGTCAAAAACCCGGTTTTCAGCAAGATGAGGTTGCCCTGCTTCTTCCTACCCATGCATCTTCTCATAGAGAAGAAAATGTATTCAAAACCTCATCTTCCAAGAGGGCTTGTTTCTTAAGTTCCATATGTTTTTATAATCCTTTTCAATTTAAGGACTAAAAGGACAAATTCCAAAGATGGCACAGTGAAATGATCAAAGATTTGGTGAAACTTTGCTATGAAAGGTCTTAAATACCTGCTCTCAGTCACAAAAATGTGCTTTTAAAGGGATGCTGATTGACTGCTTTCATCTTTGTTGCAGTGAGCTGTAGCTTCCTGCAGCTGCTCAGTGCCAGTGCAAAGCATTGCAGTCGAAGAATTTTCTGTAGTGCGTGATTGTGAACAAGGCTGCTTTTCATGTGAATACCACAGTGCATGAAATCAAGATGTTTTTATGGAGAGGCTCGTTACATAGAGATACGCTCCTCCTCAGATATATTGGGCCCTCCTTCAAGATAATACCCCCTTTTGAGTATTACCTGAAGATGAAATATACTGAAGGTTGGTCTAAAGGATGTGTCTTCTGAAATTTAAGCTCATATAGCATGCCAGTAATTGCTGACTATATCAACGCGCTGCTGCATTTAATTTTTTGCCATACAGAACGTCCTCCAACCCTATTACCCAGCTTTTATATTGCTCAGTGGTTGTGCAGTAGTGTAGGAAATTAATATAATAAACTCAATGTGAGACCTTATAGAAGGGAACAGTGATATTTATTCCAAACAAAACTGTTTTCAGTCGCTCATCTTCTAGGTTTCACTCACGCTCTCACTGCCCTGTGCGGGTGCCAAGCGTGATGCATACAAGTGCTGCAGCCAGACTCGGTTGTGTGCTGCAGTGAGGACCAGGGACACCATCTGTCAAGGCCTCGCTGTGTCTTCCAAGTTGTTCTTCACAACAGACTGGCTCTTGGACTCTTTATGCTTTCTAGGACTTACCTGTTATTATGGGGTGATCTTTCACCTCAAGGTTTTGCTTTATTTTGTTTCCTTGTTTGGGGGAACCTTTTGGCTACAGTCTGCCTTTGGACAGGCTGTGGAAGTGATGTGCTCTCTTAACCTTGTTGTCATCTTCCTGTAATCAGTGGACAGGTCTGCTGCTGGCAAGTTGGCTGTGCTTTCATGCACAGAGATGTTTCCATTCATAATTCATCCAGATCAGTCTTGGAACTGGTTACAAATCTCCGCAGTAGTGAGTACTTTCTTTTATGTGTACTTAAAAATCTGCATGAGAGGTCAGTTACCCACTGTAACAAGTGCCTACTGGGTAGTCTCAGGACATCAAGATTACTGCAAGGATAAAATTCCGTATATAGGAATAACTCACAAACAACCCCCTGAGATTCAGCAGAGAGCTCCAGCTCCATCCTGGCTCTTGCACAACCTACATCTTGTTTTGGCTGGGTTTTGCTGCAGCTGCGTGAGACCATGTACAGTGTTCAGAAAGCAATAGATTCTGGACTTGTGTGTAACTTATTCCTGCCAACCACTTTTCTTTCTGAAAACAGAGCAGAAAGACAAAAATGGACCTGGAACAAAAGGCTGCCATCATCCCTATTAAGTGGTACTTGTCAGCTTTGTTCTTGCTGGCTATTGCTGAGATGATCAAGTTATGGAGAGCTAAGGTGGTTTTTACCATAGAGAAACAGCAGATGAGGACTAGCAAAGACTTAAAGGATTGTTCTTGTATTACCTGAGATGAGTCTGCCTGTCCAGCAAGGAAGTATCTTGTGGTTAGCCATATGATCTGTCATTTCCCATCGTGAGAGCAGCACCAGCCTGAGCCCTGCCTTCAGCCACCACTGTGACAGGGGCTGGAAGCAGGACACAGCCTGACACATATGCCACTGGCATGGGCACCTCACACCTCTCAGCTTTGTTCTGTCTCCTGCTCTTCTTGCAAGCTACAGATTGCACCACTTCACCAGCTGTGCATACTGGGATGATGTAAACCAATGCTGGGACTTCAGCTGAGGGAGGTATCTGCCCTTCTGCTTCACTATGGAGCAATTACTAAAAGGAAGCTGGAGAAAATACTGGCCTGGCTTGTGACCGTCTGGCCATGTGAAAATTCACTTTCCTTCACCAAAAATTAACCACTGTCATTCAAGAATTGCCAAAAGACTTGATTCCTAAGCACACCATTCAAGAGATGCATGACATAGCTATTCACTGGATGTCTCTTTTTTGATATCCAAAGCTGGGGGACTTCTAGACTCTTTTATAAGCAAATTATCTTTGATGGTCTCCTTTAATCCAAGTCCCTTTAAAAAGTATAATGAAATGTGTTGTTAACAAAATGTAATATAATATATATATAGAGAGAAAATTGAAATATAATGAAATGTGGGGGTTGGACTGGATTATCTTTAAGGTCCCTTTCAACCCAAACCATTCTGTGATTCTAATATAGCTCAGGGTATAAGGAAATCAAGGCCTTTTAAGATGGAAACCAGGAAAAGCATGGAGAGTGTTTCTGTAATACACCTAGAAATTGGTCAGCACCAGCACATCTTTTTGTGCTGTTCAGCTTGACCAGCGCAGCTCAGAGAGGATGCTGCATTGAGAGATGTAGTTACAGCAGTAAATACAGTGAATTCCACCTTCAGCAACCTCTTGGGAACAGGTGAAGGTGGTAGCTGAAGGCAGGTAGCTATCTTTTATTCAATGCATCTGCGATGACTTGCGATTGCTAAAAACGGAGCTAGGCTGGTAGGTCTTTGTACATAATTCACTGCACAGTTTTTATAGCTCTGTTTAGGTGGCAGAATTCATACAGCAGAAGGAAGCGGATACGCAAGCGGAGTACAGTGTGTTACAGCACATAAGACAGCACGTCACAGTGCTAAAAATGCTGCAGAAAGTGGAGTGGCCAGGAGGGAAACGGAGCTTGTTGAGAGGCAGAGATTCGGGTATTGCCAGGCAGAGCAGAGGTGCGCAGTTGCTGGGGTTGTCCTGGGTTTTGGTTCTGCAGGGATAGGTGCTCACAGAAAACCTTTCCAGCCGAAGTGAAGGCTCCTGCAGCATTCACATCGACTTTGACAGGGTAAGGGGCTGTGTCCTCGATCCGCTGACAATGTAGTCGGATGCCTATTGCATTAATAGTTCTTCGTGCACTATAAATATTTTAAAGATAGGGGCAGTAGACATTAAATCAACCAGTTCTGCTTTCCTCCTTAGCTGATGGATACCTACTTGGCTTGTGCATGTAAGATGTGATTTGAAAGACCTTAATATGCAGTATGGATGAGTGTGATTGTTATACAGTTCATTCCCGCTCCCTGAAATTGGAGTTATGATGGGGTTTTTTAATGCTCAAATAAAATAACTATTAAATATGTTATCAGTCTCAGAAGATCTCCCCCTCCTTTTTTCTGGATGAAGAAAGTATGTGTGGCTGTCCCTGGTTTTTAAAGACACCTAGAGAACTTAGCTATGCATTAAATCACAGAATCACAGAATATTAGGAGTTGGAAGGGACCTCGAAAGCTCATCCAGTCCAACCCCCCTGCCAGAGCAGGATCACCCAGACCAGGTCGCACAGGAACACGTCCAGACGGGTTTTGAATGTGTGCAGAGAAGGAGACTCCACAACCTCTCTGGGCAGCCTGGTCCAGTGCTCTGTCACCCTTACAGTAAAAAAGTTTTTCCTCATGTTCAGGTTGAACCTCCTATGCTCCAGCCTGCTGCCATTGCCCCTTGTCCTGTCATTGGACATCAGAGAGAAAAGCCTGGCTCCTTCCTCCTGACACTCGCCCTTTACAAATTTATAAACATGAATGAGGTCTCCCCTCAGTCTCCTCTTCTCCAAGCTAAAGAGACCCAGCTCCCTCAGCCGCTCCTCATAAGGGAGATGCTCCACTCCCTCAATCATCTTTGTGGCTCTGCTGGACTCTTTCAAGCAGTTCCTGTCCTTGAACTGAGGGGCCCAGGACTGGACACAATATTCCAGATGCGGTGTCATAGCAAATTTGTTACTTCAGTTGTGCAAGTCAAACCATTCAGTTGCATGGCTGTGTTTAGGCAGCTTATTAATTACAACTTTATGTGCTAAGAGGACAAAAAAAGTATTTTAGAAAATATTTACAAGCACAGAATAATTTCTGAACCCTGGGCCCCGACACATCCCATGTATGTACTAGACACAGGGGAGCACTTCTTAAAGAGTGTATTGCTTCTAAAGGCTTGAGTAGATGGCACATAGAGGCGGTTGTGTGGATAGTGTGAATAAATCCATGAAAAGCACAAGACAAAATGTTATATTCTGAAAATAACTGTTGTCTGGGTGTGCCAGGGGGTGGCTGCGTTGAAGCTGTCTGGCTTCACCGCTGCCCCACCTGGCTGGACCTGCAGCAGTGGAGCAGTGCAGCTCTGCAGATGTGCAAGTGCAATAGAGAGGCAGTCGTGGGGATGTGGTCCAAGGGGGGACACACACAAAAATCTTCTCAGAAAGCCCCTCATCTTGACAGAGCTCCTCAACAAAAGGGTGTTAACCCAGCCTGTGAAGGGAGCAGGAGATTAGTACCTCGCTCTGCGTTTCTTCTGCACAGACAGAGCCAGAGTGTGTCCATTGCAAGCTGTTGCAATCAGGACCAGTCCCAGAGTCTTGTAAGACAGAATTAAAAGTACTGTGTTGAGGGCAAACAGAAAGAGATATGCTGATTTGTGCTTCGAATTGATAACTGACAAATGGTGTTGACAAGTGATGTGCAAAGAGGAGGAACTGGAAAAAGATTTGGAAGGAAAAAGTAAAGCAAAGCACAGGAATAAATTCTCTAGGGAGGGACTTTAGGAACAGGTTAGACAAGCAGCTGCCACGAATGATGTAAATAAAGCTGGTCTGACCGTGGGGCTGGGGCGTGGGCTCAGTGAGCTGTGGAGATGCCTTCTTACCGTATTTCCTGCGAGTTTTGTGAGGTTTTGACAAGCTGATTCTGCAGACATTTGTAGCAGCATAATGGTATACCTGGCATACAGAGTCCCAGAAGCAATTTGAAAATAGATTTAGAAAAGAGGTCAGACAAACTCCGCACGGACAGGAAAAGAAATTAATGATATGTTTTCCCTAAATGTGTCTGTGCCGTTACACACTCTGCATGCTAATGTGCAGCAAATGACTGGTGGGGGGGTGGAAGAGGCTGAGCAGAGCCGTGTATGTGCTGTGAGAGGGATCAGTGCAGGTGGTCTGAATTTTCTCTATACCATTTTATATTGAAATCAGCTTTGTCCACTTGAGCATTCAAATCCTGATCAGTTTACAAGCAAACTTTGAAAAGCTAATTCTCCATTTGAATATATCTGAAGAAAAGTGACCTTGCCGTGAAGGAACCAACTCCTCGATGCTTTGCTCATGGAGAGGAAGGGCACGGATCTTTGCAATGGGTAGGTCAGGAAATGCTGCTACCTTGAGAGAGCAGAGAAGCAAGCAGCTGGCAAAGAGCCTTTAAGCCACTCTGAAATTACACAAGACAGACACAAGACAGATTGCATATGCCCTGACCTACAGCGTGCAGCACAGGAGCACAGTCTTCAGAGACTGCTGTGCAGATTTCCTAAATAATCAGGATTATGAATGTTGTGTTTAAAAAGAAGGACGTCTAGGCACTCTCAGCCCCAGTTTGAGCACATGGCTCCTAAGACTGAGTGAACACACGGTTTTATTCTGCATATCAACGTGTCACAAACGAAATCAGCTTTTTATGCAGTCACCTTTTTCACGAAGGCAGCAATGGTGAGCAGGGACATGTTCTGCATGGGGATTGCATACGGGCAGTGCTGGGGGCCAGGCTCAGGGCTCTCCTGGCCGCTGTGGCGGGGACTTGTCTCCCTCTCGTGGGTGTCCACATGACTGCAGCACGGCCGTTGTCCTCTGCTGTCCCAGGGCTGTCCCTGCTGCCGTGCCTTCAGCACAGCGTGGTGGCTGTGTTGGGGCAGCTTGGGCTCCAAACTGGCTGTTTTATCTGTGTGTCTGACATGGGTTTTGCAGCCTGTGCTGAGCTGGTACCTGTGCGAATAAAACAAATGTGTGGGGGTTCCTGCTGATGCTGCTCGATGTCAGCGGGCTCGGAAACCCCAGGATCCATAGCCACCAGAATGTGATCCTGATGCTGCCTCTGCTCTGCTGCCTTACCTACAGACAGGGGCCATGTTTGCAGGTCCTCCAGCAAAATGTCCTTCATTTATCCTTGACACCCCAGAGGTGTCACTGACCTCCCTGTGCTTTGCCTTCAGGTCAATAGCAGGGTCCCATTCAACTTAAAACCAATTCCACAGCAAACCCCATACTCTTTAACTTCATTAAGATCATTCTCATTCAGCTGAGGCGAAGCAGAGCCCATGAATCACGATTAGGAAAAGCAGAGGGCCAGAGAAGACATAATTAATTTCCCTTTCGTCTTCAAAAGGCTGTGCTGCCCTCACTCAGTGGAGGATTTGTGCCCTTTAGACAAAAGGCTGACAAGTGTCACCTGTTACTCTCCTCTGTGCGGCTGCTTGTCAGCACGATGGGGTGGTCCTGCCGCAGCCCCACTCCCCAGGGCACTGCTGGTTATGGCAGTTGCTGTTTGCAAGTCAGCTGCAAAATGCTCCCTCTTTATTCCTCCAGCTATTTTTAGCACTTCTTTTTAGTTTGCAATAAAAAAGACATCTTGTATTGGTGATAACCAGGTTGTAGCATTTTTTCTCCCCTTCAGGGAGAGGCATATTTGGGAGGGGAAGGACTTTCCAGCGTTGCTCCAGTGCATGGGAAACCCATCTGCTGGCTGTCACCCAGGCTGGAGGTGTCACTGTCACCTGCAGCAGATCCCATTGGGAGCAGGGCTCCCTGCCAGCAGATCCAGTGTGTGGTGGTGCAGCTGGAGAGCTGGCTGCTGAATCAAAGGCAGGTGAGAAATAGCTCAGTTTCTTCAGAGACCAGACAAGAAAAGTCTGCTGAGTGTGCAGCATGTGGTGGAGTGGCAGGAGAGGGCTCTTGGGAGCACCAGGGCTGTGTTTTATGACCTGAAATAAGTCACAGTGGTCCCTGGAGCTCTTTTCCTCCCTGCTGCGGTTGCAGGAAAAACAAGTGAGTGAATGGGGAAGGTCTGTCCCACCAACTCGGAACCACACTGTACGCGGCCCCCTCACCTCAGCATCCCAGCTTCTCTATGAGAGCTTGACAGACAGAGCTCACTGAGCTGGATTTGAGCATCCTAAATTTAGCCAATGCTGCTAAATGGTTCCTGCTGTTTTTAATCCACATTCACATACTAAATTTCTGCAGTTTTATTTTCCCCTTCCCTCTCTTCTCCAGGGAGAAGCAATGGCTTTCTTGGAGGTGGCTTATGATTTTTCCAGACAGAAATAGTTTCCATTCCAGGGTTATTGGCAATACCCAAATACATGTCCAGGAATCAGTCAAAGCCAAGGAGCCTGATTTAGAGCTGCTACTTCTAATGTCTAATAAGGCAGCACTGCGAAAGGTCAGCCTCTGTGCAACGTAGCAGCCAGTCCCACCAGCTAATGGCATAATCTATTAAAGAATTAATTCCCTACATCTTCCCTTCCCAGTCAAATATAACATCAATGCTGAACATTAGCTGTCTAAACTGATACAGAGCTTCATATCGTGCTAGTAAACCTATTAACTGAGGCTGTTATCCAAGCTGATGGAGTCTTGACATTGGCCTGTGTTTTTAAGTGGGCTTTTGCTGTTCCTCTCAAGATCAGCCTTGGTGCTACACAGCAGCAGCAGTTTCATTCGAGCGGCAGCTCGACTGCTCTCCTTGCAGGAGTCCATGCTTGCAGCACAGCCCTGGTGTCCCTGCAGCAACGTCCTGCCCTCTTGCTGTAGTTTGCTAAGGAGCATTCAGCATTTTGAGGTCAAACACTCTGACTTCTGAATCTCTGTGGAGATAACAGCAACATTTGCTTTGCTGTAAATCTGTCCAGTTGCTGTTGGTTCGTCCTTAGCCCAACAGCTCTTGTGGTTTTTAAGGCTGTTTTTCATGCTTCTCTGCTATTTTGCTCTATGTCATTGATGTGGGCTGCAGCATCAACTGCTCCTGAGCTCCCCCAGCTGCTGGGCAGAGCCTTCGGAAGCGGCATTGCCCAAAGGAGTGATGAGCTGGCGTATGAAAACATGGGTGGTTTCTGCCCATGGATGTATCAAACACAGAAGAATATTTGGCATCAGCCTTCAATGCAGTTCTCCCTCCAGCAGGTAAGGGGAAATGGGCTGGTGGCAGATTTTATGAATTATTTTGAGTATTCAGGGGCCAGAAGGGTCTCTCTTTGCTGTTCTGCAGCATGCAGTGTTTCTGTGGGTTGATCTCCCAGCTTTGTGTCCCCACTGCAGGCTGGACTTGGTGTGGGTTGGACTAGATGATCTTTGGAGGTCCCTTCCAACTCCTGAGATTCTGTGAATTCTGTGACTTCACCCTGGAGAGGGATCTCTGAGACGTGGTTCTGGGTGTGCTGCGGGCTCTCACAGTGCAAGGCTTCGCTCAGTCTTGAGCTTCCCCTCCGCTGTCCTGGTCCCAGGCATCTTGTTAATGATCCTAAGCATCTGTTTTGAGCGTAGCCAAGAACATTTCCCTGAACAGTTGTGAGTTGTCTTGCCAGCTTGTTATTTACGTGCTCGTTCAGGTCACATACTCCCCAGGGTAGGAGTGAGACCCAAGCTTGGCCCATTTATCTTCCATGTGTTGAGAATAAAGAAAACATTTACCTTCTGGCTGATACGATCCATTCATCTCCTGCTGAGTCTTATGTCTTTCTCTGTCAGGTCTCCTTTTTCTTGAACTATTCTGGGTTCTCTAAGCACTAGTTTTGATCCTTTTTTGCCTCTCTATGGGCAGCTCAAAATTCCTGAGCCAGCAGGCTTGAGGAGTCTCACTGGTCCTCCCATGGCACAGAGCTTGCTGCTTCCCTCCTTGTATGGACAAATTGTGAGCCTGATAAAGCCCATTTGGCTCTGGACTCCCTCTTGCCTTGCTTTCCCCATCACATGTCCCTGTCCCTGCAGATTTACCAGCCCTGGGGATGTCTCTTTGTGCACAGTCTGTCCTTGGCAGCTTGGTTACACATCCTCCATCTCTGCACTGGTCCTGTGCTGGGGGGCTGCTCCCCAGATAGGGCTGCACCATTGGGGCCTGCACACCCAGTTGGGCAGTGGGGCAGGAGCTGCATCCACAGGGAGCAGAGTGCGGCCCCTGGATGGACGGTGGCACTGGAGATGTGCCTTGTGACTCTGAGGAGCTGGTGACACTGAAGACTGAGAAAAGACTGAAGCTTCTCTGCAATTCATGCCAGTTATGAATCATGCTGCTTCTGTTGTATCTTAGAATATCACCCGGAGTGTTTGTGCAAGCAGTGGATGCAGGATGAAAAAACACTGAACTGAGGAAAATCCACCCTGTGCAGAGCCCCTCCCAAGCATTTCTCCCAGGGTGCCAAGACACCTTCATCCCTTTCCACAAAGGTGACACTTTTAAAGAGCTCAAGTACAGATTTTTCCATGCGAAAGGCTCAGCAGCTCCCTGTGTAGCAGCAATAACCAGGTTTTTCAAAGAGCCAGGTCAGCACAGAGGGGAAGTGCAGTGCTCTGTGGCAAAGTCTGGCCATTTAATTCTGTGCCCCCGTCATGCTGAGCTGAGCCACCCTGTGAACCTGTCATGGGGTCATGTGCTGGTGACTCATCCTCTTTAGTCCCATGTGTGGCGAGGTGCTGAGGTGTGTGTGCTGGCTTCCTCATCCCTCCTCTGGTTAAATAAATATTCCCATGACACTGAGACCAGGTCTCCAGATAGCTAGCGAGAGCTGAAATCTGAGCCTGAAATTAACACTCGTCTGGCTGAATGGGGTTTAAAAATTTACTCTTAAATGTAACTGGCTTGCAGAGGATGAATCAGTGTCTCTCTGTGGCTGACTCGGGCTGCATGTGAGCCTGTGGTTCCCAGCCCGCCCCGCAGGCAGGGTTCTTCTCCACCGTTGCTTGTACCAAACATGCAGCCTCCTTACAGCATCCTTTCTAAGAAATGAATTTGGGGCAGTAGGGAGCTGTATCATTAGGTGAGTAATCCTCCAAGGGCGTTTGGAAAAGTGCAGGAGGTTCGTAATTGTGCCTGACTCTCGTGTGCAGCAGCTTCCCTGGAGGCAGTGCAAAACCTGCCGCGGTAGCGTGGGTACCCTGGCACAAAGCTCCTGACGTGTTTCGGCAGCTGTGTCGTGGTTTGGCAGATGCCTGTGAGACAAACGTAGGTGTCGAATGATGGCCTCAAGCCTCCTCCTTACCATTCACAGCAAATTTTCCTACAACTTCTGAAACAGCTGTGTAAATCAGGGTAGAACTGGGTGAATCCTGGTTTGTATCAGTGTACCACAGTGTTTGACACCTTTTTGTTACTTCACCTGTGTCAAGTGCAGTGACCAGTAGCCGTGCTGTAGACCACCCTCAGGTGTTTGGTGACTCTATTGGGAGGCTGTGTCCCCCTAGTAGCTTTTGTTTTTGCCACAGTTACTGCGGCAGAGGCATGGCTGGTGTTTGAGGGTGGTGTTCCTTTAGCCTTGCACCAGCATTCAGCTCCTCTTTGTGATTACTTCAGGCCAGGTCATGGAAGTAGATGTGATGGATGCTTCTGGTGTTGAGTGGTGGGAGATAGGGCCCTCTGGTCAAGAAGGAGATACATTGCTCTGTGTGTGTGTGAGATAAATAAATACAGAATTGAGTCCCAAGGGGATTGATGCCAGCATCCCTCATCTCACTTTTAACTGCTGCTCTAGAGGCATTATTTCCTCCTCAGAAATGAGGATTGGGAAGGGACAGCTACCAAGAGAGATCCTATAAGCTCTGCTAGGAAGATGCTTAGATTGTAATGCTACCTAGAAGAGGTGACAGAGATTTTCTTTACAGACAATTATTTAAACAAGTATTGACCCACTGGTGACTGCAAATATTGCTAGGGGGTTTTTTGTACAAGGAAAGGGATTTTAAATGGATTCCATGTAACTAAACTGCCCGGAAATCAGTGAGTTTTGCAAGGGAATAAGACTTCTGTAGATGTCATTCATTTAAAAGATATATTAAATCTGGTTCTTTTGTTGCTGGGTTGCTTTAAATTGCAAATTAACCACTTGCCAAAATCAATTTCTTTTGCAGCTTGAATTTCAGTGGAGTCCATTTGGCGTCTGCTGGGCAGTTTAGTGACTTCCTGGGGAGCATGGGCCCTGCACAGTTTGTTGGGCGTCAGACCTTGGCCACCACTTCGATGGGTAAGGAACACAAAGATGTTATGTGGCTGTAATGGCTTCTACAAGCCACCTAATAACCTGCCCAGCATCTGCTGATCTACCACTCTCCTGCTCCGTTTCCCTGTTAAATCACGTAAGCTTGTCTGAAAAATTTTGCTGATGGCTGCAAATGTGGTGTTAGTAGGAGAACACCAGCTTTCTGCTTTCTTCTGTCACATCTGAAAGGCATAGACTAAGTAAAACGCAGCCAAGATCCTAAAAATGCATCCTGCACATCTTCACGTTTTTCTTGCTCTCTAAGGCCCACCATACTCTGTAAGGATTTTCTTATGGTCCAATATAATTGCAAAAAGCAGCCTGCAATTCTTGGTGCTTCAGTCTGGGAGAGATGAGAGGCCAGCTGCCCTGCAGATTATGAGACTGAGTCACCAAAGCCATGTTAGAGGGCTGACAGTTGAGATTGCTTCTGAAAATGCGGGCTTGAATCACGGCAGAGCTGCTCCAGGGTAACGCAGGAGGAGATCAGGCACTGGGGGCCTACAGTTTGGTACAGCTCATAGCAGGCATGACACGATGATTTTTCTTTTAACGTTTTGGTAGCCCACAGATGTATTATTTTGAAAGTCTTCTGTCTCTTTTGACATTTTGGTTTAGGGGACGTGGAAATTGGCTTGCAAGAGCGAAATGGGCAGCTAGAAGTGGATATCATTCAGGCTCGAGGATTGACACCCAAACCCGGCTCCAAAACACTGCCAGGTAGTATTGCTTTCACCTCCTAAAGTAATTCGCTGAACCCCAGCCTCCTGCGATGCTTGTAAATAGGACAAATTTTAATTCTGCTTGGCTTCTGCAGGAATAAGCAGCCTGTACGTGGCATTGGAAATAAGGCTGGTTGAGCAAATCTTTTCACTGCTGTAAATGCTTTCTTTAGAAATACCCGAGATGTAACACTCTTGTCTTTTCTAAAGTGAGCATGAAGATTTTTTCACATTTGACCGTATTTATTTTTTCAGCTGCTTACATCAAAGCTTACCTGCTAGAGAATGGCGTGTGCATTGCGAAAAAGAAGACAAAAGTGGCTCGCAAATCATTAGACCCTTTGTACAATCAGGTGTTACTGTTTGCTGAGAGCCCCCAGGGCAAAGTATTACAGGTAAGATGAGCAAGTCTCAGGTCTGCCCATCTCTCTTTTCCATCTCTGTTGGAAGATACTAAGTCTGGCAAGGGATCTGGATAATTAACATAGATGAGAAAAAGCCAATGTTTTCGTTGAAACAAATACACTCAATCTGAACGTAACAAATGGAAAGGAAAACCTTTTTTTCATACTCAGATTTGACGCTCTGCCAGGTAACATGAGCACCAACCAGGAAAAGATTGTTTTTTATTTTTTTAATTATTTTTTCCCCACCCAGTTAGGCAATAGATAGTACCTATAAATGGTAAACAATCTTGCAGCATAGATTTTCTTCTGTGTTTATATGTGTTCAGAGCACTCTGCTTTGGCAATCACCCAGTCACATATCCTACCTCTTTCTACCTGTTTTTCTGCCATACATCTTCTGCCACACTCATATTTTCAGTTCCACACCTATGTTTCCAGAGCAAAGGGTGATTTGCGTTGTTAATCCATACCTAAATCATTTCCATCCAATAAACCTGGCTAAAATCCTCTGGTAATACTGATGTAATTAATCCATGAGTTTCTGTTGCTTACCTCCACTGGTACATGAATTGCCAGCTCACCTGCTGGATCTTTCTCATTAGTGAGCTCTTCCTCATTTACCTTGATTAGAAGCGTTTTCCCCTGTTGCAATGAGACTGCACATTTTTGACTGAAATTAGGTGGGACCTGGCTTGGTCTGCTCTTGTCTTGCATAGATTTCATTACCTGCTGCCTTGCTGCCAGGAAAGGCACTTACTGCAAGAGAATAAAATGAGGAGCTTGTCGCTCTGCTGGTGGCTGTTCCACCAAACCAACTTTCTGCAGTGGCTTGCTCCGTGTCATATGGACCTAGAGTGTTAATTTTTGTCTTTTAATTGACATTCGTTGGCTCTCCTACCTCATTTTACAGAAAATTGTAATGTTGTGGTTATTTGGAGCCCAGGGAAAGAAGCTGTCAGAATTAGCCAGAGATCAGTAGTCACCATCATAACCCATCATACTCATCCTCTCCTCGTCAGAACAAGGACTCGCTCTGCAGTCAGTCATCACCTTTGTCTTGAGCCATGTAGGGTCCTGTGCAGACCTTAGCATGCCTAAGCCTATGACCCTCACTGCATCTGTCGTTCCACTTGCTGGTCTCCATCGTGTCGTAAGTGTGATTCAGCTTTCTCTGCTCCTCTGCCAGCTCTCTTTCATTAGACCTTCCTCTGCATCTGTGAGCCTTTCTGGCAGTCTGTTCTGCTTCCCCTGCATGCCACTCCATGTTTGCCCCTTGCATCACCAGTCCTGTTTGCCAACTCTTGGCTCCTGACCATTCTCCAGGTGAGTAGCCGTGCCTTGTCACCATCAGCCCTGTGTCACGATCTCTGAGTGCAGAAGTTAACATGTGCTCTTTTCCTCAAACTGTTGGCTCTTGACCCACACTATTGCCCACTCCTTTTTTGTTGATGTGTTTTTCCAGGTTAGGAGCCCCTTTCCCATGGGCTACCTTTCATTGTGTCCAAGGCCCGTTACTGTGCCAGGACCAGGTTTTACAACCAGGTGTTGGAGCTGCAGCTCCAAGGATACTTTGGGCACACACTGGCCCTGCCATTGGGTAGAACGGCAGAACGGTGTCTCATCCACGTCTGCAATCACCTCTTTTCCATGGGGGAAAATAGAAAGTCTGATAACATTGATTTGTAAAACTGTGCTTAAGAAGAAAGTAAAATCATCAGCCAAATCTTCACATCACCTGTTGATAGGGTAAACCTTTCTGCTCTTCTTGGTAAAGCCTTGGGAAGCTGGATAAGTAGAAAGAAGGATTGATCAGACTTGTGCTTCCTAAGCAAGTGTGCAAGTTGGAGGATTAACTGTGTTCCCCCTCTTGTTTCTAAGGTGATAGTCTGGGGAAACTATGGACGCATGGAGCGCAAGCACTTCATGGGAGTTGCCAGGGTCCTCCTGGAAGAACTGGATTTGTCAACTTTAGCAATCGGCTGGTACAAGCTCTTCCCGACCTCCTCAATGGTAGATCCCACTACAGGCCCGCTCCTGCGTCAGTCCTCACAGCTCTCCCTGGAGAGCACAGTGGGACCCTGCTGTGACAGGTCTTAGTGAGTAAGGAAGGGGGAACTGCTTTTGTTTTTTAAACATGCTGTCAAGGTTTTGTTTGCTGGAACTCTGACCTCAAGCGCAATGCATGTTCAATCAGTTCTTGCGGAGCTGGAAGAGGAGGATAAACCAGTGACCTTAGACAGAAGACGAGGGGGAGGGCACTGTGCCCTCTCCGTCCAAGGAGGAGGTGCCGTGGGGCATGAGTCCTAGTTGTCAAATTATACACCTCTTGTTTCACTTCTTTCACTGTCATTCTTGGATCCTTGTTTCAGATCAGTATTAACCCTGGAAAGTTGCAGCATTTGAAAGCATCTGGGGGGAGTAAGGAAGGTATTTTTCTTAACTGCGTGTCATAGAAATTTCTAATACAGATTCTTTCATGAGAAGGTACCTGAAAAGTTCAGAGGCCAGTATCTGACCTAAAAAGAGCAGGAGCAGAAAGTTTAAGAGGAAACATTAAGTTTTTTAGTAAGATCTTTCTTCTTGAAGAAAAAGAAGGAAACCTGCAACTCTTTCTGTAGAATCAGTTCCACATCACTGAGTCACGTTAGCTGTAGCACTGTCATTGCTATGTTTCCAAACTGTGCCAAATTACCAGCAAGTGTCTTTACTGCATTACTTGTCTAGCACTGCTGATGAAGCATACTTGGTGAGAGAATAAGTAGTGCCTACTTACCAGACAGTTTGAACAGAGCTGGAGTTTAGCAGGCTAATTAACTGCAATTTTGATCAGAAAAAAAACAAAAAACAACTAGAAGTGGGAGCCGAACATCAGACTTTCATCTTGAGATGTGTTTCATATTGTCAGATACTATTTACTGACTCCCTTACTTGTTGCTGTCCATCCTTCAGTCATGGTGTCTTCTATCTCCTGCTTTCCTTCCATCTCCTTTGTACTGGTACATATCTGCTGGAGATGCTGCCCTTGCTATTGTGCTATGGACTGGCCTGAAACAGGACTGTTTTATTCTGCCACGGGAGAGGAGACGGAGGTTTCTGGGGGTGCAGAAGAAAGAAACCTCAGTTTGTCATCTGACAAGAAGGTGCATGGAGCCTTCCCTGTGCAGAGAGACGTGCTTTAGGCAGTCTCGGTAGTACACAAACATCATCCAATGTCCTGAAGGAGAAGGTGCAAACCCCAAAGTGTGGAGAGGTAGTGGGTGAGGGACCTGAAGATGCAGCGGTCACAGCATGTGTATTTCGTTAATTAAAGTGCAAGTGTAAATGAGTTTTGTAGATGAAGGCAGTAAAGCACAATCTCTGAGCCACTGAGCTACAGCGGCTGTTGCCAGCAGAGTAAGGTGCGCTAGGTCCTTCAGTTAGAAGCTTAGTACCCAAAATCACAGAGAATCTCCCAAGATTTTCTGTTGACTCACCTGTTTTGGCTAGGTTTTGCCATAACTCTTAATGAGGATTTGATGGCTGCTGTCTGAAAATAAGCTTTTGGAGGTGTTTTACTTTGTGATTTAAAAATGAAGGTCCCATGTCACGTTTAGGAATGAGCAGATTCTTGATCTGTCGTAGAGGCGATACTGAGCATTTATTTCTGCATGTGGACCTTGGCTTTGTTAGAATAAAAGCATGAGTGTTGAGTGGATGGTAAAAGCAATTGCTTTTGGTCCTAGCTTGTCTATGGCATTTTAAATTATTTTGAGATAAATTACAGGATAGATGCAAAAATAATAGGCCTTACAATAATCTCTGTAAAAAAAAAGTATATATAGTATAAAGGAGAGGGGAGGAGGAGAATGGACATAGAATAAATAGTTTTTTGAGTCTTCAGTGGCAAAAGCCTCAACATTGCAGATAAATCTCTTAATTTCCTTGATCAAATACGTCTCTGGCCTCTCACTAATTATTTTTTCTAATCGTATTAGAAAATTTCTATATATTAGCTGAAGAAAGTTTGTTGCATGCTGGTCGAACTATGTTGTGGCTCTCTCTTTTATTTTTATTAAAAAAAAACCAACCACATTTACTGTAATTCAAGTCAGCATCTTTTCCTCTTGGTATGTAGTGAGTACTAGGCAATATTGTACAATATGTGTATGAACTAGAATAGAATAGATAGATTTAGTGGTTTGTAGCACTGGATCTTTAATAACTATGTCTTTGAAAGGACCATGGGGAGCTCCAGGTACACGCCAGACCTGGCAGCAGAGTAGTAGGTCTTCTGTCTTCAGTTATGAAGTTATGAAAAGTTTATATTGGTACTTTGTTTGGACATTATCTGCCAGTAATAGCTAGTTAATCCTGGTTTTCCCGTGTCCAATAAGACGAACGCAACATATTTGCTGTCTTTAATGGGGAGTAGGAGACTGTACATGCCAAAAACGTTCCCCTAGAAAACTTTGTTTAGTGACTGACTGTTGAAAAGCTCAGTTCCTGTACGCCTGGCAAATGTGATGTGTCTGCATCCTACCCCTCCAAAAGCTCTGCAAGCTCAGCAATGATCAGTTCAGTTACAATAGAACTACTTAACACTGAGGACTATCTTCTGTATGTGTTTAATCACGCTAAAAGTTCACTGTCAGTGTAAAAGAAAAAAAGTTAACACTTCTGTTTTTGTTAACGTCTCAGATTCTGAAATTTGGAGGCAGTTTTAGCAGCCTGCTCCGTCCTGTTCTGTGTTTTTTACATGGTTGATTGTAGTCCATGGTTCTCGCTTTTGTTTCTCTCACTTCCAAGTCCTGTTTCTCCCCAGTAAGTGAACGTTGCAACCCCTGGTTGCCATGCACTGCAAAATTACCTGAACTGGCAAGTGCAGAGGATCTTCCTTCGTAAAGCAAACTCACAGAAGCCCTTCTGAGAGTGCCCACAGGGTGCAGAGTGAGGCCAGGAGAGTTGCTTGATACCCTACAGTCTAAATTCTTGCTTCACTCATGCCTGTGATCCCTGCACTGACCATGATGTAATATAAAGAAGTCTTCTAGTTATCCATCAAAGGCAAGTCTCAGGCTTGATATAGCTTATTTGTATAAAGCCTAACCCCCTTTTTTTTTCCTCAGATTTGGCTTGCCAGTTTCTGTCTAAGGTGATGTGATAGGACAGTTGGGATTACCAGTGTGGTCGTGTAAAAAGCAGCAGTTTGCTGGAGTGGTGAGCAGCTGATACCTAAACTTTGGTCCTCTTTGCAAGTCCCGAGTGTTTTCCTGTGTCTGAGTCCAGCTGGTAGCTATAGTCAGGGAGGGCGAGAGAGAGGAAGAGCAGGAGACTTCAAAAAAATAACTATTTTTGGTCTGTGAGTGATGATGAGGGGTGAGACTGAGGAGAGATAAATACCTGCTCAGCTCAGGGTTGACTCCCTGTTCTTTGTGCATGAAATGCTACATTTTAATAGTAATGGGAGGATTGCTTGCAAAAAAAAAAAAGAAAAAAAAAGGAGAGCTGGTTTCTAAATGTTACCTGCGTTACTATTACCACTGAAAATAAAGAAATCCTAATGCTGAGAGCAGAATGATCTCTCCCCAGTGGGAATCCTGTGCATGGAGAGCAGAGCACTGAACCGTGCCCACACGTGGCTTTGTCCTCTGTGGTCTGAGCTAAAAGCAGCCGTGCCCATGGATGGTGCTGGTTTGTTCAGGCTAAAAATGCGGTATTTTCCCAGTCTCCTGGTATTGCTTTGCCTTTGCCCCAGCACTGCTAGGATGCCACAGAGCCAACACAAGATCCTCACTCTGTGATTTGATCCGTGGTCCTCGTCCTACAGCCGGAGCATCGCTGCTGCGCTGTGCGCGGGCGCTTGTGTCCATGGGCAGGGTAAGGGCCAGGCGACTTCAGTGCTCAGCCAAGCGTGTCCCCACTTCTTGGCCATGGATTGGCTCAAAGAACATTGCAGAATTCCTTGCTTTGAATGAAAAATATATATTTAATGTTTCTAGCTACCAGATCCTTTCTCAATGTACTGTTCTAAATTTGCAGGTCTTCTGGAGTCAGAATTACACGAGTTCCTGTAAAGGAGCTGTTTTTAAGATGTTGAGGCAGTTAACAGAATCTCAACCTAAGCATGTTTAGTAATGTTTAGACAGCAAGACAACTTTTTTATGAAACTCATTTTAAGTTAGTTTATTACATGCTGTTGGTAATATTTTAAAACAGGAAAAATATTTTTCTTTAAAGACAAAATGATGTATGTTTTTTAACAGATAACATAATTTAGTGTTTTCAAAACTGTTTAATGTTCTTGGTATGAAGCTTACTCATTCTTTTGGTTTCTATGTTCCTTGTTATATTTTATCAACTTTTTTTCCAAGAGAAAAGAGGCATATGTAAATAAACACCAGAAAAGAGTCCTATAAGAAATTTTATTCAAACTGGCCATAAAATTATTAGTAAATATTTGTTATCGTTCATTGACTCTCAGCTACTACTCAAGCCTTTGTTGAAAGAATTGATGTTGTATTTTCAAGATGAAAACTACTTAGCTAGTTTTGTCATAATCCTGTACTCTGTATAAAAATCTTTTTATAAAGAAAGTCTAATAGGCTAACAAGCAATAATATATTCCATTTGGTGTGCACAGATTGTGACTTGCAGGCTGTAGTACATATTGTTGGTACAGTTTATAATTGTCTTCAATCTCACCAACATCACTTTTGAAAAAGATCCGTATTAACTTTGATTGTAAGAAATGAAGACTGGGCTGTTGCCCTGTGCGATATATTCATCCTATAGACTTCTCTGTGAGTGTGTGTGCCCATCGACTTGAAATCTCTCTGAAGTGAGGAATAAAACAGCTGTAGGTGACTTCATGCTACAGGGGTAGAAAATCGTTTCAGTTCACGACTGTTTCAACCTCCCTGTTTTTCTTAGGCTCTCTAGTATTTGTGACTCAGTGAGAACGGTTCCCACTGCCACTGTAGCCCTGATAAAGCAAAAAAGCCTTTGCACTCTGGGGCCACACAAGTTCTGCCTGACAGCTGCCTATTTTCCTCGAGATACCAGGGGCACGCTAAAGGGAGGGGTTTTTTTCAGAGCAGCAGTTTGAGCTGCTCTTCTTTAAAGGTTTTTTTGGGTTATTTTGTCCATTTCATAGGTGGTATTTGTCCATTTTGTTAGAAAATTCCACCCAAGGCAGAGCGATTGCACCTTCGCGGAGGATCACGGGGGACTAAGGTGTAAAACGGGAACGGGCTGTTCTGTGCCATTCTCCAGGAGTTGGCTAATGCTGGGCTCATCTAAAGATTTTTTCCAAAGTGGCAGGATAAGGTTATTGGATTTTAAGTCAGCTCTATCATTGATGCAGTGCATAAAATAAAAGGTCTTCAAAACAGCATCCCAGTTCATTGCCTGTGGATTTCTTGCAGCATTTTCCATAGGAAAAAATCTTCATGTTGTTCTCAACATTGCCAGACGGCTGGCCATGCAAGCAGCAGGTCTCTGGCCCAGTGATGCTGAGAGCTCTGATGAATGAGGAAAAATTCACCTTTTTTAATGAAATGCTTTGAGAAGAAAAAGAGGCATGTAAATGCAAAGTGCCCTCAGTAGAGAAGCCCGGGGAGAGATGTGGAGATGTGAGATGTGGAGCGAGCATCTAAAATAAAATTGCAGCTACCAAATTTGAGCCAAACGTTTAGAAAAGAGGACGATCAGTGAAAGCCTTTTCATGTTTACCCCAGTGCACCCCTGCCAAGGCGTGGATGTTTGTGGATGTCCAAGTGTGTGGGTCTGTATGAAGGCATACAGGCACACAGCACATGGTAACGCTTTGGAAAATGCCAGGTTCCCTTAGGGAGGCAACCTCCCTCTGATGGGGTGGCTAATGTGCAGTCAGTGTCTCTGTTCCTTCTGTGAGCCCTTTGCCATCGCACGACCCAGCAGAGTTCTGCTTCTACTGCACCTGTTCGTAAGGGAGTTTGTAAGGGATTAGGTATTCTCCAAATGTTGCTAACAAGTCTTAAACTCACACTGCCCAGACTCCTCTCTGCCCAGTGACCAACATCCCAGTGACCAGGCAGCCGCACGTCCATCCCTAGCCCCAGCTGCTCACCCATGACAGTGGCATCAGACCTGTTCCTGGGGAACCTCAAGCTCTTCAGGGGGTGTAGACACCCCTCTGCCTGCCCTTCCCTGCGGTAGCTGCTCTCATCCTGGTGGAGGAGAGGAACTGGGGAGAGTTTCTTGTAGCATTTGGTTTCTTTGCACTTTAGCGGCTGAAACTGAGGAGGAGCCAGCACCAGCCCTTTACAGAGCACCAGCAAACAGAGGCTATGACCTAACGATTTTCCATTCGTGACTTCCCAGTAGCTAAAATGGTAACCAAAGCTTTGTTGTTGAACCCTGCTCTGCCAGGTCAGGAGATAGCCTTTGCATTTACACTGCACACTGGGCACCTTGCATGGGCTTGAGACCCCTTTGTGTGGGAAGGAAAGGGCTTTGCCTTGCAGAGGCTGTGTGAGTGCAGGTGGTGCTCTCTGTGCCATGATGGAGGCAGAAGCAACCCAAGGGGTGAATCAAGGCACACCTTTTGCTGAAGCCATGCCCACAAGCTTTCTAGAAGCTTTGTTTTTGTGGTTGCTTGGGCACCATAGATCAGGATAGCTGCTGCTGGGGCTCCAGATCCCACTGAACACCAGCCTGGAACTTTAAATCCTGCAGCAGTTTTTTTCCATGGGGCTATTGCTCCTTACCCTGTGCTGCTCACTGGTCTCTGCTCTGGTCCATCTCCTTGACCTGGAGCTGGTTTTGGCTTTGTTTGGAGCAAGGAAGAGTGAGGTTTGGAGAGTGAATCCAAGGCACGTTCCCCCAGCCTCACCGCGCTGGGCTCGCCTTCCTCCTGCGAGCTGCAAGCTGCTCCTTGCCCCTGCTGGAAAGGGCATCCTGGGGATGCAGTGCGTCCCCCCAGACCCCCTCACACAGCACTGCCATGGCTGTCACCCACCTGGGGTGCCAGCGTCCTGCCACCCACCTGGGGCGCCGGTGTCCTGCCCATGTTTTGTGGCAGTCCTGAATTCAGACCACAGGGGGTCTTTCCTTTCCTATCCTTGATAGGGGCTAGGGGTCTTACACAGGGGCTCTGCAGCCCATGCAGGCGGGACATGCTGTGCAGACAGCCAGGGAAAGGCAGGGACAGGGAAGGGAGGGAGCTGCCTCTGTGCTGGCCAGGGAGAAGGGCAGCTCCCAGCGAGCTTTCCTCCAGGTTCCCTTTGCTTTCCACTGCTCCCTCCATGGGTTCTCCCTTCCCTCTCGATATGAGGCCTTATTCCAACCCGAGGGAACTGAGGCTGCCCGCAGCATCTCTTTGCACTGAAGTGTCCACCCCACGCTGCCCGCGGGGAGCCCCGGGGCAGTGCTGCAGAGCTGGCCTCTGCTTGGGGATGGAGCCACCACCCCCAGCCCATCCATGCTCTCGCCTCCCTGGTGCCGGCGCTCTGCCTTGTACCCTGCTGCCGAGGGGCCTGGCCGCGGTAGGGAAATCTGCATTGGTGAGGTTAAACCTTTTTACTTCATTAATTGCTCTACGAAAACTGATAGCTTTGCAAGGGCGCTACACGACTGCCCTCTCCTTTTGCCTTTCCATAGGACAGGGGCAGCTGGTTAGCTCTTTTTTGGCCTCTGTAACCCTCTCAAAAAATTTTTGGAAGTTTTTAACATCATCTGGTGAGATGTAATCTCCGTGGAGCTGGAGGGAACACAGGCAATGGAGCCGGGCAGCCTGCTTGCTGCCGTGGCGAGTGGCTTGCGAGGTGCGTGGGCTGCCTTGGGTGGAAGGTGGGACACAGTCCCGGCAGCGCTGCTGTGCCACTGGCTGGTCATCTCGAGTTGGGAGAGGATTCTGCTATACTTTTTTCCTGTCTGTAGGTTTTATTCAGACAATATGTAATGATTGAGTGATTTACAATTCAGTGTTAAGCTAATGAAAATGTTGATAATGTGATAATAAAACCTTTTTTTTTTTCCTATGGTGTGTTGGAGGTTTTTTGTGGAGTGTCTCTGTCCTCTGTGGCCACCACCATTATCTTCAGCTGCCCATCCCTTGTCCTTGTGCCTACAGGGAATGAGAGGAGCTCAGCCTGGAGTGTCCCAGTGCTGGCCCAGGCTCCTTCCCAGTGCTCTCTGTGGACTGTCCCTCTCTGAATCATCCCCAGCTTCAATCCTCCATTTCCCTGTGCCATTTCCAGATGTAATTTGGCAGTGAGCATCTCCAGGCACAGAGCTGAGCTTGCTGCCAACTTGTGCTCTGCTCACTCCCCCAGTCAAAAGCTGCCTGCTCCACTGTTTTCTTCCCAAGACCCTTCATGGTCGACACTGGCCATTAGAGATTGATTCTGAAACACTGGAGGTGAAGGCTCTGCTGGCAGAAGAAACTCCCCATGGCCCAAGCTGTTGGGGATAGCAGGAGTCAGTGTGGGTGCAGGGGGAGCCTGGGGACCCCCAAGGAGGAGACCCCATGGGGGTTATTGGGTGTGCAGGTACTGAATGGTACTGCTGTGGAGCTGTGAGCCCTCAGGTGGGAAGCATTTGGGGGCTCTGGTGTGACCCCGGCTGTGGGGGTCTGCAGTGAGAATGTGCAGCGATCCCTAAGGAGCAGCTGCAAGCCCTTTTCCCACAGGAATTATGAGGGCTTGCAGTGTCCCAGTTCACTGAGAGTTTCTCATGGGTTTTTCTTTCGCTTCCAAACCTCTCTGTGTGTCATTGGGGCAGGACTGAGTGGCAGAGCAGCTCCCATCCAGTGACAGCCCTGGGGAGCGGCAGTGGAGGAGGATGAGGATAGTTCCCCAGTGGTGTAAGAGGCTGGGAGGGTCTGGGAGCCCAGCCCCACATGGCACCAGGGAATGAACAGCATCTCCTCACCAGCTTCCAAAAGCGAGATGGGGCTCAGGCAGTCACTAAGCAACTCAGCTCCCCAGCAGCGCTGCCTTGCAGCTCGGGCTGCACAAAAGCAGCAACAAACCTGAGCAGATGCCCTGCTCTCTGCACCATCAGCTCCATCCTCTGCCCAAGACAGGCTCCATGGTGCAGGCATCACCCTGCCAGCCCTGCTCCCTCTGCGGAGTGTTACCTTTGCATGGTTGCACAGTGAGCTCTGTGGCACCAGCACAGAGCCCTGAGCACTGGGAGTGCCGAACTGAATCCAGAGGGCGAGAGCAAGGCTGGATCAGGCTCCAGGCTGAGGTTATCCTGCTTCCAGCTCCAGGGGAGGTGGGTTTCACTGGGGTGATGCCGTGCGGGCTCTGACTTTTGCTGGAATTGAAGAGATGAGTGGAAGGAGGGTGAGGGGAGCCAGCTCCATCCTGGCCACTTGGGGGCTGTCCCAGGTTCAGCACAGAAGGGGTGAGAGAGCTCCGGCTGCTGCACAGCTGATGACAAGGGCACCACAGCACCCCAAGGCTGACAGCATTGGTGAAGGTGATGGGACATGGCACCAGGGGCTGAGCTGGTGTGATCAGGGTGCAGTGACAGCAAGGATCTGAGAAGCCAAGGAAAGCCTCATTTTTAAGCCTGTTCTATATGCTCACGGCTTGCTTCTCCCTGTCCTCCCCCTTTCCATTTAAACTAAGGCTGACACAGCTGGTCCAGATCTGGGGCCACTAGTGCAAAGGGATGCAGCTGCTGAGTTGGGGGAATATGCAGCCAGGGTATTTTGCTGGTGGGAGGCTCTCCAACTCCCTGCCTGCAAGATGCCACACACCCTGGGGAGCATCCAGATGAGGGTCTCACAACCCAACCCCTCGTCCAGCCCAGCAGCACCTGGGCACCCCTGTGCAGGAAAGACACCACCCCACCATGGGCCATGAGACCCACCTCTGGGACAGCCCCTCTGACCCTCTCCAATGCCCAAACATCCCAGCAAACATCCACAGGGACAACAAAGACTGCCCACAGCCCCTGGTGTACGAGGGCTGGGGTTTGGGGTTCAGACACCTCTCTCTGCCCCCCCCTTGTGACAAATAACCAACCACCACCAGCTGGATTCACCTTTTATTAAACTGCCCAGAAGAAAAAAGAGAGCAAAGCCTGCCCTGAGGTCTTCCCAATGCTGGTGCTCTGCATGCCTTCTCACTGGGAAAAGGGGATTTTCCTCCAGGAAAACCCCCTCAGAGGGTACTTTAGATAGACAGAACTAAGAGTGAAAATGTCCCTTTATTGGGGTGGGAAAAAAGTGAAATGGAGCTCCTACCACTGTCAGAGCCCAGTCCTGCTTTCTTGCACACAAGGTGGGATGGGCACAAGCCATGTCAGGGGGCATGAGCTGGAAACAGCCTCTTGGGTGGATGTATGTGGGTACTGCATCCCGCCTGGGGATGCACCCCAGGATAGGCTCACCCCATCTCTGATAACCCCAGCAGTAACAAGCACAAACCCTTGTAGGGATAGGTAGGAGATGAGGAGCAGGCACATTGCTGGGCTGCCAGCTGGGGGAGAGATTGTGAAGGAAAGGATGACTTTAGCTAACAATGTCATCAGGGCCAAACTCCTTGCAGGTGGCTCTATATGGGTGAGGGAGGCTCTCCCTGGGGCTGTGTCTGTAGCCCAGTCTGGGCTCATCACAGAGGAGGCCTATGGCTGGGCTGGAGGAGCTCATCTTCCCCTGTGAATGGGACACTGTGTCCCACCATCCAGTTCAGCCTGAGGACCCACCAGCAGCGGGGTAAGGTATGCTGGTTGGTGAGCGCACAGACCTGCCACTTCCAAAAGTGCTGAGCTGGCCACAAGCCTGAGCTCAGCCCCAGAGGGCTGGGTATGGGAGACCAGCACCACAAAGCTCTCCGCATCCCCTCCTGCCCACCCACCACCTGCAATCCTGCTGTGTGGCACCCACTCACCTGCAATCCTGCTGCGTGGCACCCACTCACCTGCACCCAGTGCCAAGGGAGAACTTGAAAGGTCTCCAGCCCTGTAGGGCTCACTGACACGGGCTTTGCATTGGGTGTGCCCTCCCAAGTGCAATCCAGCTGTGAGAGGCACATGCTGGCAGCAGCCACAGCCATGGTGAGACAGGGCAGGAGGGAAGCAATGTTTCTTTTTGGGGAGCAGGGAGGTGGGAATGCAAGCTTACAGCTTGCTGAACTTCACATAGGGGGGGGTCTCTTCCCAGGCCCAAATGCCTGAACCTGCCTGGGAGGAAAAAGCAAAGAAAACTAACAATGTAATTATTCAGTGCCTGCAAAAAGCAATGATTATTTCTCAACGGGGTTTGCAGGCTCCTGCTGGACCCTGCATGGGGCTGGCTGCCAGCTGAAAGGGGAGAGGAGCAGAAGAAATTAGAGCAGTTAAGAGGGACCCGACACCTCCGTTCATAATTTATCATCACAGTAAGACTCGAGCAACGAGTCGACAGCTCGACACACACTCCTAGATGGATTTCCTCCGCAGCCGGGGATGTTGCCGGCAGCGAGGGCTGTTGGATGATAAAGTGCTCCCCGGGGAAGAGGTGGTCTGACCCCGCGTGCTCAGGGAGACCTCGTCGATTTTGTAGGAAATGGAGTTGTAATACACGGGGTTGGTGTGGCAGCTCAGGGTCTCGGGGTGGGAGGGCACGGGGCTGCCACACAGCTGAGGTCTGTAGCACAGGCACGTGCAGAAGGAGGGGACCGTGGCCGCCGAGTTGGCCGACTGGCGCCGCTGCTTCTCCACGTCCTCCTGGATCAGTGGGATGAGGTTCATCTGGCTCGTCCTGTCCTCTGCGGGGAGAAAAATGGCATTGCTGGCCTGGCTGTCCTCTTTTGGCTTGAGGTGGATGTTGTTCTGGGCTCTCCTCAGCGAGGCGCGCTCTTCAGCGTCCCGCCGCTCATCCTCCGAGTTCATTGTCAGGAACCGCAGCACCACTAGGTTGAGGAAGGCGCCGATGACAGTCAGGCCCACCAGGATGTACATGAAGCTGAAAGCCACGTACGGGGGCTTCTTTTGCAAAGCCTCATTCTTCTGCAGAGCCACAAAGTCTCCAAAGCCGATAGTGGTCAAGGTTATGAAGCAGTAGTAATAGGCATGAAAGAAAGTCCAGCCCTCAAAATAAGAGAAGGCTGCTGCACCGATGCACAGGGTCCCCATGCAGGACAGGAAGCCAACCAGGACCATGTTCTCCATGGAGACGTTGGTTGTCCTCATGCCCAGACACTTCTTGATCTTCTTGAGCAGCAGCCGCACAACGGTGTTCATGCGCTCACCCAGGCTCTGGAACATGACCAGCGTCAGGGGGATGCCCAGGATGGCGTAGAACATGCAGAAAACTTTGCCGGCGTCTGTGCCTGGAGCAGCGTGTCCATAGCCTGCGGAGGAAAGAAGGAAAGCAGATGTCACTGGGGTTGCCAGCAAGGTTGCCCAGGGACCAAGAGGAGCAGTAGGATGGGAGGGAGTAGGATGGGAAAAATGAATCAATAACAAATCTGCAGGCAATGCTAACAGGGCCATGGGATGCCATGTCCTTTAGGATGGTGGCACATCACAGTATCATGTATGTAGAATCTCATTTGGCCTCTCAAGAAAGAAGGTGCCCTCCTGATAGCCCCTGAGCTTGTATGAGGAGGCCAAGAGGAGCCCTGGAGCTGGATCTGGGGTCTGCACACTTCCTGCAGCTCACAAGCAATGTAGAGGCAATGACACTGTGCAAACACCGGATCTGCAGGGTAACCTGAGTCCCCACAGCAAGGGTGGATGGAGGCTCCACGGGATGCTGAGACCAACAGCGCCAGGTCACCCTGCAGGCACCCAGCCAGTCCTCTCCACAACTGCCTTTGCAGAGCCATAGTCTCCTCCCTTCTGCATCCACTCCTGTCCCCCGAGCCCTCCAGCATCCCGTGCATCTTTGCCTCTCAGATATGAGATGGTTTGTTGCCTGTTGGATAGGGCTCCGTGCTATACGGTCTGTCTGGAGCAGCTAAGTCTGCAGAGATTCTGCAGAGACACTCTGGATTTACTCCAGCGTTACCAAGGCTCAGACCACAAACACTGCTGGACCACTTGGGGAGGAGGGGTTGTGCTGTTTTAAATGCAGGGAAGTATTCATGACACCGCAGCCCTGTCAGCCCTTGTCCCAGGAACAAGGAGGACAAGCTTCTCCTTGAATGCCTTTTGAGATTTAATTTCCCACCTTGCTCCAAGTTTCAGAGCTGTGACTCAAGGACACACACAATTAGTGAGTCGTAATGAGGTATTCACCGCAATCAGCAATTCCGGACTTCAGTGATTCTGCGCCTACCTCACTTAATTATAGAAGCTTAACAGAAATTGGTGGCCTCTGACCTAAGCGGATGAGTAACTAACTCGGTGCAGGGGAGTCATGCAGCTTGGGGAGCAATGGCATCCAAACCTTTCTTTTGAGTTTCTACGAGAAACAATCAGGGCTGGAAACTTCTTTTCTGAAGGTGCCTGCACAACAGTGTTGGCTCCTTCCCGTGCTGCTGCGTGGCCTGATGCAAACAGCTATCTATATTTTCACTTTTTCCAGGTATCCACATGACTTTTACATGACGATCGAGGAGAAAACCTCCCCAGACCCTTATTTTTTTGATTCCTCAGTCTTGTTCAAAGCTGTGACTTGGCTTCATCTCTGTCTCCGCGGCCAGTGGATTTCCAGGACTAAGAAAGCTGTTAGCAAACAGTGATGGATGACAACAGATGACGACCACGTTGTTCCAGGGTTCCAAATGCACCTCCTGCTCCAGGAAACCCCTGCAATGGGACTGGGCTGGGAGGCTGAGAACAGCATTATCCTCGACCCTGCTGTGCTCCAAACTGCAAGCAGGCAGGCAGGGACTGGTTTCCAATTGCTCTGTCTGTTCATAAACCCACACAATCAAAAATGATAAACTTAATGCCTGCATGCCACATTTCACAGAATACAGAGCAGACATGAGGCTGCAGTGGCAAAAAAACCACCAGTCAGATCCAAGCTTAATAACCCAGTGCAATTATCAGGTCCTAGGCTACAAGACAATACAATGACAGCAATGAGGAGGTAAATATAATGATCCAGAAGAGCAGTAAGTGGAAAAACAGTTGTTGTACCCTGAGAGACTGCTGAAAGAGCATTTGACTGATGCTTTCAAAATGGCAAAGGGAATTAGAAAGAGTAAACACAGCTACATTAACATTAAAACTGAGATTTGGAGCACAGCCCAATATAAAGAGATCTGATGTGCCAGCATTTTAGAAATACAGCACCTGGGCTAAAATTATTTATTCCACGGGGCATGTGATAAGCGTAGCAATTGTTTGTCACACTCAACAGAAAAATAATGTAAATGAAGCTATAACCTGTCACAAGATGATGGAGATTTTCACTGAAGCCATTCATCCTACTCTCCTGCTGGGGCCTGGCTCTAACTGAGCCCTGAATGCATCGCTGTTTGCTGCCCATGTGTGCTGCCAGCAGCACAAACCCACGCCACATCTCATGGGGGCACAGGGAGCCCCCCAGGGCAGGACCTGCAGGGTGCATGCCCCTCTGCCACCTCTAGTCCCCAAATACCGCAGTGCAGTTGATCCCACAGCCCTTGTCCCAAGAGATGCTGTTTTCAGCTGCCAGATGTATGTCACCCATCCCAAGCCCCTTGGTAGGCTTAAGCACCGTCCCACAGACAAGGAGGTGGCTGTTGGCTGTGAAGGGGCAGAATTTGGTCACAGGGTTCCTGACTCCAAAACACACCTGCTGAAATCCCAGCACCAGCAATGACACGAGCATGGAATCCCATGCCTGTCTGCCCCCACGGGATGCTCAGAGTGCACAGATTAATAAAAGTGGATTAATTAAACAATGCTAAACTCTTATGTGGCTAATCGCACCTAGAATTAAGGCAATCATAATCCAATTTAGTTTCATTCTCTTACAAAACGGAAGAGGGCAAACTAAGGCATTGGGTTCTAGAATGGGTAACTGTCTAGATGGGGGTTCAATGCAATTCATACCTCTCCAGGCTAATTCACATCCATCTTTCTGAAGGTTCCCATGCAGGAAGGCTGAGGTTCAGTGTCCAGTGGCTGTCTCTGCTCCATGAAGCAGGTCTCATACAGCCAAACATCCAGAGTTTTGAGCTGGCAAAGGAGCCAACAGTTCTTGCCCAGCTCTTCAGCCAGCCTTGTTGGCTACAACACAGCACAGAGGACGGATGCGCCTCCTACCTCTATTCTCCTACACCTCCGCCAACTTCGACAGCTGCCTGCCCCAAAGGTGCCTGCAGAAGCTCCATGTGCTGCCGCCTCCCTGGGACAACATGCGTTTCGCGGCCCCAGGCAAGTGCAGCAGCCCCGGCATCCCCCAGAACCGCGTGGCCCCCAGCCTGCCCGTGAATCACCTTTCCCCCTGCACCCAGGGTACTGGGAGTCCCTCAGGGTCAGCTCAAGAGGTGGCCTGAGATGTCCCAGCGTTGGCAGGGTGAGATCTGCCTCTACTATGCTAACCCGCCCCACCCCGGGCTGTCCTGGGGCACCCAGAGGTGGTGGAGGCGAGGGAGGCTGTGGAGGTGCAGAGGTATGGGGACGGGAGTGGGACTGCAGGGATGGGGAGGGTGATAGGGTGCAGGGATACGGGCACGACGCGCCCTGGCGCGCCGGCACTCACCTATGGTGGTGATGACCGTGATGGCGAAG
>NW_010162772.1:0-521 GCF_000695765.1 Mesitornis unicolor
TTCCAATGCCTATGAAAATAAAGACAGAAGTAATCTGACCCTTCATAGTCTCTTGGAGGCAGGCTTAAGATAGGCAAAAGAACCAGTGCTAACAAACAAGAAGACCACAGTGAGATGAGGGATGCAGGTTGAAAAGGCTTTACACTGTTTTTCCTTGGCAGGAATTCTCAAGACCACAGTGAAAACCTGAATATAGGACATACATAAAAAAGCAAAGCAGTTGAGGACTAAAAGGAGACGAAGTGCAAGAACTCCAACTTTACTGAAGTACGAATCAGAGCAGGAAAGCTTGAGAAGCTGTAGAACTTCACAAAAGAACTGGTCAATGATGTTGGACTTGTAGAAGATGAAATGAAAAGATGTTCCCAGTGTGGAGAGCAGAGTACAGGACACAGCTGAGCCATGCACTGGCTGCCATGCACTTGCAAGAAGTCTCCTTCATGATTGTCTCATAGTAAAGAGATTTGCATATGGCAATGTAACGGTCATATGCCATGACAGTGAGTAAAGCAAGATCAGCA
>NW_010162772.1:552-20027 GCF_000695765.1 Mesitornis unicolor
GAAGAAAAAGGCTTGGGCAGCACAGCTGGAATAGGAGATGGCTGTGGTATTCAACAGAAAATTGGCCGTGGACTTAGGGAGTGTGACAGAGATGGTTGAAAGGTCTAAAATGGACAAATTAATCAAGAAGATGTACATGGGGGTGTGAAGGTCCTTGCTGGACAGCTATGACCACAGTGATGAGGAAGTTTCCCACCACGGCAGCCAGATAAATCCCCAGACATACCATGAAGAGGAATATCTGCAATTCTTGAGTATCAGAGAATCCCAGGAGAAGAAACTCTGTCACAGTGCTTTGGTTGGACATTTTCTTTCCGGCGTGTTGGTGCAAGCTGTGAAGGTAAAGTAAGGGGTTTTGACTGAGACTTGATGGTCTGCTCCATAGTTTCTCCATCCTCTGAATGTATGTATCCCACATGATAGACTAAACTATGACACAGAAACAAATCCACCAGTAATCATAGTTCCACATATAAAATACATGTCCATGCACATATATGTATATAATCTGCATATGTATGTACGTATATATGTATAATACATATGCCTGTAGTCTACATATTTTTATAGATGCATATTATGTATCATATAAATATTATATGCTTATATATATGTATACATGTTTATATAAATGCTCTCCATGTTTCTTATCATTATTTCAATATATATTTGTGGTTTGTATTCATTTTGGCAGCTCCAGACTGCCAAACAGAAATAATGCATATTTTATTGTTTTTATCCTTCTGAAGAGAATCCTTGGTATCGTTGGTGGATTTACCACCAAAACATCCTTAAAAAATACCCCAAGCAAGTACGAATATTTTCAGCAATTCCCCCACTACCTCCCATGATAGCTGCAGGGTCTTACCCAAACGGGAAAGAATGAAATAACTTGCTATCTTCAGGTTCACCCAAGACTAAGAATAGACCGTGGAAATGGAATACAAAAGCGGAAGTAAAAGCAACATTTTTATAATTGCTGGCATGGAGATTTCAATTCAGACAATAACTACTTGTCTTTTCTCTTTCTTCACTCTCCGAGAGCTGATGCACTATAGCAGCTACAGGTATGGGAGGGATCAGGAGGTCCTATCCGGTTTTCTTAGATCCTTCAGGGACACCAGGTCCAAAAATCTCTTGTGTCTGTCCTATGAGAGATACAAAAGTTTCCTGGAGTGTATTAATGAAAGAACAAAAGGATGGTCCTCAGCAGAGGGGGATCCTGAAGAGGTTAACAATCCTGCCTCAGAGTGCTGTGGCTTTTTCATCAGTGCCTTGTCAAGATTCACATCAGAGATTCCCCAAGCAAAACTGAGTATTTTTACTCCACACATGAGGAGTTTGGGCCAGGTTCTTCCTGCCACAGGAAAGGGGAGTGCAGCTAGAACGAAGAGGGAAACTGAGCTGGAGAAGCCTAGAGAACCGGCAGGGGACATTGGATGGGTAGGAGTTTGTACAGTGGCTTCCGCTTCTGAACTGAACTGCTGCCACCCACATGCTTCTAAGTCCTTCAGGGGCAGCAGCAGCAGCAAACCTGTGTTTCCAGGTTGTAGATGAAGAAGCCAATGGGAAAATGGGTGTTCTGTGACTCCTTATAGTTATTCCCCTGCTTCAGAAATTCACGCACAGGAGAAATGGCACTTGCTCACAAAACAAAGGAAATGTGATAAACCAGTCCTTTTTTGCAGCGTACTTAATTTGAGCCTTGTACATTAGCAATCCAAGTTGCATATTGAGAAGGTAAAATAAACTATCTTATCAAAAAATCCTATTAGTCACAACTGCTATTGTAACACTAGCACGTTCTGCGCATGCTGAGATCTCGCTTTTCTGGTTTAAAACCTGTGAGCGTGAGGGCGTGGTTGTGGTTGGTTGAACATCAGAAGCGCCGCACCAGGAAAAAGAACTCTGGGGCCCCCGCTGTGGCTCACAGCTGTGCGGCAGTCGCTTCTCCCCTCTGGGTCAAACCCGTACGAGTAAGAAATCTCAGGGCATTCTGGGAGAGCTGTAGGACTTGGTCATGGGTCGTACGTGCTGCAAATATACCAAATTAACTGCAAATTCCAGTAAGGTCAACTTAGCACTCAACTAATTAATGTAAGTTAAAGTATTGATTTCAGTGGTACCAGCGTATAGTCCTTCAGTCTGTGCCATTAAAATCACAGAATTAATCTGTGTGCAGTAGCTTTCTAAATCTTCACTCTTGAAATTTTTTACTCCTGTGCGTACAAAACAAATATTTTGCAATTGTCTTGTCTAAACCAATACATTTGTTTTTGCTGCAGATTAAGCATAGTTTTAAAAAATATATTTCTAGCTTTTTTTCTGTAATTTGCTTTATGCTTATGTTGACAGACTCTTAGGTCAAAGAATCTCCTGCTCTGTAAACATTTTTAAAATATTATATAAAACAGTATTTGTGATTGTAAATTTTGAGGAGTTCTGAGGCGGATTTGAATTATGTGATTTTCTTTTCTGTTTCTCTTTTTATTCTCTGTAGCACCACTGCCAAAGCATTGAATTTTTCTGATAAACAGTTCATGAGATTATCATAGTGTTTATGAAATACTAGCATCAAAATTTTATGTTCATAAAATCCCAAAACAGTATCTTTTCAGAAAAGATTTTTTTTTTAAACACAAGAGCTACAATAATATTATGATTCATGAGAGCAGAGCAAGTAAACGGTGATTACAGACAGGAGGAAAGACATAGCTGTCCTCCACTGGAATGAGAGCTGAAAATATTTTAGCCAAGGTACAGTAGCCAACTTATTCAGTTCACAGCTAAATTGCATTGTGTGAGTAGTGGGTCAAATCTGATTAGGCCGTCTGCATCAGTATTTGCATCAGATATTCTCAGGTTGTGGGAAGCCACCAGGGTGTTTTCACTACTGTACTCTCTTAAGCTGCACAGGCTGTTGTGGAGGGCTGGAGTGTGACTGGTCTGCATTAGGCCAACAAAACCCAGAGATCCTGTAACAGAACGGGAAGAGTTCAGACAGAAGTATTTGTACAAAAACTGATGTTTTTACATGTCCAAGACAGAGTCATTCCTTCCTTCTCAGCATCTGTTCTGATGTCACTTGCTTGTTTTGTTGGTTGGTTTTTGTGGTTTTTTTAATCTTTGTCTATGTAGCACACATATTTTCACCAGCCGCAGTTTTCCCTGAACAGAGATAGGGAAAAGGAATGTAATCCTTGGGTCATTATTTTTCAATGTTTATTAAACTACCTCAAGATCTTTAGGAAAATTAAATAAATACAAAAAGTTGTTCAGAATATAAATATATTTTATGTTTCTTTTATTTGTTAGCATTTTGTAAACTTCAAAATTAAATTCAAACATTTATATTAAAGCCTGGGTTATGTTTCCTTGTTAAGTTTTCATTCTTGAGCAATAAACAGAGGGCTTCCTCGGAAATCAATACAAGCACAAACTGAAAAATTGTTGCCTTGTGCTTAGTTTGTCCATATCTCGGTACATAAAGAAATACTTTCCACTTTTCAGAGTCAAATTAATCTTTCAATGCTACATTATTGCTATGCCAAACTACATATGAACCCTCCCTAGAATACTTCGTCTTACCCTTTCTGCAGTACATTGCTCTAGTGAGCTCTAAGTGAAGTCAACATTTCAGCTTTGATTATGTGCCGGCCATGGTGGTCCCACAGGTACTGGGCATCCTGTGCCCACTTTCCAAAAGACATTACATGCACCAGAAACTGTCTGGTTCAGTGGTCTCTAAAGCCAGACTGAGTGTCTCATGCTTTCATGAGCTGGAGCAGTTTCCACGTGCTGTGTGGGGCACGCAGATCACTATCGCTTGTTTTCTTACCATGCGACAAACTGCAAATCAACAGGATCAAGAGTCAGTAGGACTAAAAGTGATAGATCATTTGTGTGGATACCATGGTCTGGATCATGAGGGTTTCTATATGAAAAGGCTACATCCACAAATTCTGAGCAGTTACTGTCATAATTGTCTTTAGGGTGGTAAGACTTCTCTGAACTTGGTAGAGGGTGACCTGTTGGGTGGAAGGCCTGCATTCATCCTCTGATTTCTAAGCAAGCAATGAAACCCATGCAGTGACTGCAACAACAGTTTCCATTCAGTAGAGAACGGAAAGTACAATATGGGTAATTTTGTTCCATTGTCAAAATAGTAACTCTTTTTCAATATTACAATTTCTGATATTTTTGCTATTTATTTTGGATTTTCTTATCAATATGTTACCATCCATGTCTAGAGGAATCAATGAGGTATTAATGGTATATAGAAGTTAAAAAAATCAATTAAGCTATGGTTGACAGGTCATATGAAATTAAATTATCTGTGTTCATCGTACAGTCCTAATGATCACAGAAAGAAACCTAGTGGCAATGAATTTTTATATTGCTTGGCTTTAATATTTTATAAATTACTTCATATTTGGTAATATAAGTGACTAAATAGTTTGGGGTTGTTTTTTTTTTTCCAAATTTGACATTATTGCTTTAAATGATGCAGAATTAAATTGTTTTCAGAATCTGTCTAGCAACAACAGATGCGCTCTCTCCCTCTAGTGGAAGATGAGTTTGCTTTCCGTTTTTGCATGTGCAAATCATCAAATAATACTATCAGAGATTAAAAGTTTTTCTAAACAAGGATATATCATTGTTTGTGTTTATAACATAAATGTTACATGACTAGCAGTGTAATAAGAGATATTTTCATATGAATATTTTTTCTGCAAGTGCACTGTTTTCAAAGTGATCCTTAATGATATGAATTGTAAAATATTTATGTGTAAATATTTACAGATATCTAGACACATTTTAAAATAACAATAAAGGCCCAGCAGTTAAGATTAAAAATAACTCCTAATCTCAAAAGTGAAATACAGTATGCTTAATTTTAAACACAGGATCAGTTTGCATGTTAGTATTTGCCAGATTGATGCTCAGTTTAGAAAGCTTGTGCCTAAATGATAAACTTTTTATTTTAATCGTAATGTTTTCAGTATTTGTGGTGTTCATCTTAAGAAGGAGAATGCCACAATACTTGGATGCAATGTGTACCCATCTGTTTTTCAAAATTAGATGTTACAATCTACTGTTTTGTTTCAGCCTATTAATAAACAAATTTTTAAAGAACAGCATAAACATCTTCCAAGCACTTGGTATTCATTGTAAGTGCAAACTGCTTATGTAATGATTTACAGGACTAAGTCCATAATAAGGGTAGTAGAAAATACTTCATATGTATTACTAATTAAACAAGATGTGACTGTAATTACTATACTTCTACTTTCCAAAATATAACAAGACCATTGTTTCTTGGCTACATTCCTGTTACTGTTTTCAGTGCAAAGTTTGTTATTCTGCTGCTGAGCTGCTTTTTAGGATATTTTTCTGTTTTTTTGTGTTTATTATCTCACTTTCTCTTGTAGTGTTTTTCTTTTCCATCCTTGTTGCCATGCAGAACTTCACACAGGTAGGTGGGGAAGCTGTCAGTCCAGGGGAATCTGAAAAACGATGCACATGTAGGTGACTATGCAGTCTTCAGCTTTTAGGGAGGGGGGCTTTCTCCACCTGCAAGTGACTGCCCTGCACTGAGCATGTCACTGGGAGCATCTTAGTTCAAATTAATTCGAGTTTTTGTATTTGTTATTCTTACTAAGTCACTAAATGGTAAGAGAGCTACCTAACAAGAACCGTTGGGTGACAGTTCTGGGTTGCCACTGTCTCACTCAAGTACCCGCAGAAAGTGGATCTCTTAGCAAGGAGGAACAGCTTTTATTTTCTTGTACAGGGGAGTGACTCCAAGGGCTGTGGTGCGGTGAGTCACTTGAGTTGTAATTGCTGTAAGTAGCACAGAAACTTAGAGTGGGGTGAAACGGTGTGCTGAGAGATGATGCAGAAGAGGTGGTGGAATGCTCTTCAGAAATGCCAGTAAGGCTTCCTGACTGTATCTGTACTTGAAAAGCTCCTCCAGCAGGCAGAAGAGAAGTAACGGAGGGACAGAGGGATGTAACAGACAGTGCTTTTGTGGCTGCCGCAGCAGCTCTGCACTTCCGTCCCAGTAAGGATAGGCTGGCGTAAACACATCCCAGATTCCGGAATTTGACAAACTATTTACAGCTCAGTTAGTTTATGTGGTGTTTTAGGGAGGGTGACAGAGAACAAAAAGCAGAGGAGCAAAGTGTGAAAGGGACATTTGTCCGCTGACCGTTCGTATCATCACACGGGGAGAGAGAAGCAATAGACAGCTGGCCAGGATAATGTAGTAATGTCACCACACACACCAGCCCGTATTTGTTGGTTATGTTTTCCCAGTTGGTGTACTCCTTTCCCTGTAGTGTAATAAGAATGTCATAAAGATTATTATTTGTGTGAGAGAGTGCATCAGCTCCTGAGGAATTCAAAGTTAGCTGTTAACTTTCCCTGGTTTCAAAATGGAGTCTCGTAGCTGTCAAGGTCCTGGCAGATGTCTGGAGATACCCTTCCTGCTGCTGCGACGGCTACAGCTGAAGTAGCACCAAGCACACAAAATGAGAAAGAAAAAAAAAAAAAGAAAGCCTATTAAATGTTCTCTAATTTAAATCAGTTTGTCATCTGTGGAGTTGCATTAATAGGGAACGCAAATATGTTTTCCATACAACTTCATTATGTGTTAAGAAAGGAAATGGTTGTTAACCTTTATAAGCGTCATTTTGGAAGCACTTTTTGTCCATTTTCTGAAATGGTTTTTCACCTAATTAATGTGATCCTAACTTTGAGATTATGATTGTTTCAGCCTCTTAGTATTTTCAGGTGCACTGTCTTTGTTTTCAAGATTGAATATTGCAGACCCATTTCTTAAGATTTTCTTTTAAAAGGCACATGCTTTATTCAGCTCATTTAATTACTGACCTGACAGTTCCCCGAGTTTGTATTTTTAAAATTTATTTCTTACCAGCAATATAATGAGACTGTAATGAGAAGCTATAATTAGTATTAATGAGGCTTCCTAGAATGTACAGTCACCATTTTTACTGTCCCTGAAAATAAGGCGGTGGCTCAGGGCGGATTCGATCCCCCCCGCCCGCCACGCCAGGGGGCGCTGTTGGCGCAGCCGGCCCAGGTTGGTATTAGTCAGAACAATGAGGCAGCAGAAACAAAGCTAAATTGAAGCTATAAGGATCTGACTCATTCAGTTTCTGCCACAAGGAGGTGCAAATTGCACTTCATGAGTTTGCAGCACACCTAGCAAGCCTCAATTACAGCATACCCCAAATGTGATATGCTGTGAAAAGGCCTGCTCACTGCCTCAGTGCATAACATCCAACTTGCATATTGTTGCTTCTCATTGCTAATTTAATGTTGGTAGCAGCTTCTCGTAGAATGTTGGCTGCAGGAAGGCGTTGTGTTTTTCCAATTCTCCTTCCCAGTTTTGCAGATAATCTTCAGGTGGACAATAACTTGGCAGACATAGGACCCCCATCCCCTCTGCCCTTACCTTTTAATATTGATAGATGGAATACTCGTAATTGCAACACTATGCATGGTGGTAATATGCAGCATATTGCCTAGTGGTTGTTTTTTTTCTCAGAAATAGCAATAAACCTGCTTCTCAGATGTGTTCCATCTGTCCCATCAACCAGAATAATTTTATGACCCCGATTTTACTCTTGAATTCTCAAATACATAAACATGAGGAATATTGATCCATTTATTTATTTAAAGCAGTGAGTTCTTGAACTAACAAGGCTGATACATTGTTCTTGTAGGACCTGTAAAAGTGGCTGTACTTGAGAGAAGAACATACATATATTTTACTTCTTGCTTCCCCACATTCACTTTATCTGAAAAGCCTAGAGGTTGCCTTTTGGAGTAAGGTAAAACTAAGAAAATATTTGGGTTGTTGTTTTTTCTTAATTATTTTTTTCAGACAGACATAGAAATTTGAAAAAGTAGTCTAATTTTTGTTTACATTTTTTTTCCAGCATTGTCAACCGCAAGAGACCCATTCATGAGTATATACATCAGAAAACAAATTACCAGCTTTTAAATTACTATAAAACTAAAGGAAAATTAATCTGGTGTTCAATTCCCTTTCAATGTTTAATCTCTTTGAAGGTATGCTTGCTTTTAGCTTTGATACACAAAACAAATATATTTTAAGTATATAAACAAATATATTTTAAAACAAAAGCTAATATTCTTCCTAATAATAGGATCCCAGAATCTTATCCTCTGAGTCTGTGATGAGGAACTTCACTGTACTTCAGGATAAAATTTCAGTACCTGCTGCATTACTGTATGATTTGCTGCACACTTATATGCTTAACTTGTGACATTTAAATTTGGAAGCAGTAGCCTTGAGTATGTGATCTTGTTTTTGCAGATCAAAGACAGACATGAAAAGAGAAGAAGAAAACTGCTTACTTAGCAGTGAGTTTAGATGTTCGAACCAATGAGATCCTCCACTGAAACCTAAAGTAGAAAAAGAAATGAGGAAGTATGAGCCCAACCAGTTCCCAGTTTCTTCTGTGATCAGGCAGCAGATAAGTTGATTTCAGCTTGGCATTTATTTTGGTTTAATAACAACGTAAGTACTGCACAATTTGCACAGAAACTGAAAACTAAAGCCAGCTGATAATGAGCTCCACTTTGCCAGTTGAAACAAGCCCTGAATTTTAGGTAGGATGGGGAAAAGGTTTCCTGCCTCACAGTATAGTATTAACAGAGAGAATGGTATCCAAGTAATGACTTGGAAAAAAGTGGCCTGAGGTTTGTGTGTAAGCTGAGCCCTGCTTGAAGGAGAGTGGTGCCCACTGCCTGGCAGGCACCTGCCTGGAGCTGCCAGCTCAGTGCTGCTCACTGCTGCCCTTGTACAGCCACCACAGAGGAACGTGGACTGGGCTGCCCTGCGGAGCCTTGCAGACTACCATGGGACTGCACTTGCGTGAATGCTTGTTTAAACCTAGAGTTCAGCGAAGAAAACATCACAGGATGTCAGAAACAACAGATGAACTCTGAGGTGTACAGTCTCACCTACTATACGTGTCTTCCAGAGATGTACATATTTCAACATCACTGAAATGCTATGTAAAAATATGAGAACAAGCTATATTATGATACCATAGGTCCATATTAGGAATGGAAGTTAAGGAATTATTTCAGACAAATAATAGAAAATAAACCAACAATTTTTCAATTATTACTAATATTTTTTTCACTGTAAATTGATTGAAATCCTGCTGCTTTTCTTATTTCATCCTTTTGTGCACAGTGTTGAATCAGATGAGAGAAGGTGAGAAGAGTCCTGCTACAGGGAAGTGGGGCAAGTCCAAGCTGACAGATGGAAAAAAGTGCTCTCTGTTTGAAGATGGGAGTAACACAGTATGAAGCTGTCTGTTCTGAGTATCACTTAACTGCATTGCAAATACAGTACCAGATTTAGAATAACCACAATTGGAAACCTGAACAGTGGTGGAAACTGTCATCTCTACAGAATTTTGGTAACATGAGTAGAGTGATTGAGGGGGGTCTCTTTTCTGAGCATCTTGTTCACAAGAGCTTGTTGCCCTGGCAAAGTCTCTTTTGTGTCCTAGGTACTAGGAAGCAGTTCTCAGTTTTCCCTCTCTATGGCTTCTTTGGGGTTATAGGCCTAGGAGCAGATGGTCCTAAGTTCAGTCACTAGTACAGATTTATGGTGGCTGTTGTGACCATAGTAATTTCAGTATCTTTTAATGGCAGAGTTTACAGTTAAATTAAATTCCAGTTGATAAACCTTTAGGCAATACCAGATTTTTGCGTAGTTTAGTCATCAGTAAGGTGATTATAGACCAGAAGCTGAGGCAACATCAGACCTTTTCAGACAAATATGCTCAACAAGTTATATTTAACAAGACGCTAAACATTCCAGAAGTATCAAATCCTTTTTTCCAATAGAGCTCCTCCTAATGAAACTAAGTGGCAATGCCAATGGAACTTCTGTCCTGTGGGCAAAAGTTAGTGGGGGATGCAACTAATTTCTGACTTTTCGCCCTTATCCCATATGAGAGCTCTAAAACTGCTACTTTTGCTTTGTTGTGTTTTTATGCTTTAGCTATTTTGTCTCTGTTCTTCCTCTGCATTTGTCCAGATATTGGTTCATTTTATAGCAGCAGTGAAGCTCAAAAGGCAGAAGCAGCCAACCTGCCATCCCACAGTGAGTAACCACAGGCTTGAAATGGCTGAAAACTGTATGCCACATAGAAAGAAACAGATTGTCCTTGTTCTGATCCTTTTCCCTTTGGAGATATGATTGTTATGTATTGCTGGTTATGATATATTTATATATTCTCCATTGTCAATGCTGAGGATGTCTTCTGATTATTTATACAGAGGATTTCAGAGCGATGATGGCTGCTGATGGGTTCTAATTTCAGAGAATATAGATAGAAACACCTTGTAGTGTGTTTTCAAGCTTGTATTCACTGCAGATGTTCTACTGTCCTGCAAAGCTTTTCAGCACTGGTTCCAGGAAGCTCTCTGAGGCAATGTGGTTTTGACCACATGCAAAGATAGGCAGGGAGATTTTAGACAAGCTGATTGAAAATGGTCTTTGGGTCTAAATAGTGTGGGGGCTAGGCAGCGGTTTAATAGACCAGCAAATATATTCTCTTCCACAGGAGCTGACATCTGTCGGCAATAAGTGCAATCATGGGATTAGTTTTCCTAATTTAATTATTTTAGGAGAAAGAATGCTTTTATATATATTTTTACCTTTGAGTGTTTCTACTCTGAAGTAAAGCTGGCATTCTCTCTCAGTGACTTCAAATCGAAAGGTGACAGGAGGTTCTGGTGATACGTCTTATTTTCTGTATTTGCAAGCACAGTGAGTAGTGTGGTCTCTGGCAGTGAAGCAATGCGCTTTCAGTGCCTTTTTTCATTGATAACAGAGGTCTTGCAAATCAAGTTATGACACTTCTGGTATATGTTCAGCCTGGCTTCCTAGGCCTGGAGCTTCAGTAGCACTTACAGTAGGAACATACCGACTTCACTGAATTTGCAGTGATGTAACAGATTGAAATTCAGCTTGAGAAAGAAGGAAAGAGATTCTCAGCTGAGTAAAGAGAAGTTGAACTTACGTGATTACTTTCCGTAACATATTCACTCACAGCATTAGATGTTTCCAACAAAGCTGATTAGCACATTGCTCGCAAAAGGTGTTGTGAGCATGTTTTGCTTGGATTGTTCTGCTTTGTCAGTGTGGTTTGGAACACAAAGCCTATTGTTTAAAAAAACATGAACGCTAATTTGCATTCCATTGCTGGGTTATTACACAGGGTGTGGAAAGAAAGAGCAAGCTCTGATTTAAAAAAAAAAACAACAAACCAAACCAGAACAACAACGTTGTTTCCTTTTCCCATTCTTCCTCCTGGTGCCTAGTTCTCCTTTATTTTAATGTTTCTTCTCCAGACTATGCTCTTTGAGACAGTGAGTATCCTCTAGCGCTTTCAAGCAAATAGTACATTCACAGCTGTGTCTGTGGAACTGAATAGAATATTTCAGTTAGAAGAGACCATGGTCCAGCTGCCTCCATGGCCCTGGTTCTAGTGTTCATATAGCAGCATGGTGAAATGGATGAGCTCGCTAATATAACCAGAAATAATCTTACCAAAAGAGGGTTAGTTTCCAGCTGAACTGGTGAGCTGGTCTGACTCAACAGGCAGCCTCACAAACACTAAGGCCAGCTCAGGGAGGGTGGGAGGAACAGGATACAGGAAAGGGGAAAGAGCCCTGAAGACACCAATAGACCTTCCCCACATGCCTGCCCATGGGCCCACGGGCTCTATTTAAGTTCAGGTGTGCCTATTTCTACCACAGCCATGCCTGTGCCTGTCTGTAGGTCCTGTTGTGAACTCTCCTGACCTCAGATTTCCTAGCCTGACCTTGGCCATTTCCTGTCACGTGGACCTGCCTGGTGACCATGAGGCTGGACCTCATCATAACCCGTAGACTGGCTTCCTGGCTTGACCCAGCCCTGCTTTGGCACCACAGACCCGCCTGGCAATCACGGGGCTGTGTCTGATACCAACCTGCAGACTGATTTCTCATTTGTCTGGAACAGAGTCCCTGATGCTTGGTGAAGATGAAACTGTTGTACATCTTGATGTTTTAAAGAAAAGTGAATACAGTCATGCTATCCTTTTCTTTGAAGTCAGAAATAATGTGAATAATACAGATGACTGATTCAGGCCTAATGGTCATTACTTAAAATATCCTCCACTTTTAGATTTGCAGCTGAGTAAACCAATATAACCAGCAAGAAATTCTTGGTGCTTATGAATGATTCTGAAAAGGTAAAATGAGAATTACTAAATAAAAGAACAAATGAAAGAAATTTACCTGCTGTTAATCCACAGCAACATTATTTCCTTGTCTGGTGAGCACTTCCTCAGAGTAATTATATCATGGTTTTGGAAGCCTTTTATTATGTTTGTGTCATGTTTTAGACAGTTTTTCTATCACCTGATGACCCCTCCCCACCTGGGGAGGGAAACTGGGAAAAGGAAAGGATACCTATGGATTGAAATTGAATTTTTTTGTTGCTTTGGTTCTACATTTGTTAGACTGTTTGGACCTGTGAAACAGTCATCTATACACATGGGTTTTAGGAAGTGAGATTTCTCTGTCCTATTATGGGACATTGAATTTTATCAAACGCGAAACGGTTTTCTTGGAACCTCTAAAACCTTTTCTTTTGACATACTTCAGCTTCCTACCTCTGCTTTTTCTAGTACTTGTCTTACTCAAAATTGATTTCTTAATATATTTAATAATGAGACGTGTTATTCTCATCCTGTCTGTTCTTCAAAATATCTGAAAAGACCCTACTCAAACTTTATGGGAAAAAAACCACAATAATTGAGAGAGATCATGTCCACAAAACTGAGCCTGCCTAAAGTTGTATGTTTCAGAAGTAACTTTTATCAGGAGTTTATAAAAGGACATTTTCTGCTGATTGACTTCTAAGAAGATGTAAAAGGGCTGAACTTTCTTTTGCAAAGAATAGATTTTATGTCAACTGCTCTAAGAAAATTCCTTTTATTCAACCTAATTCTTATTGCCCTTCTTGTCTACTTTCTAGTATTAATACAAATGATTTGGCTAAAATGTCTGTATCTCTCTCCAGGATTTCATGTGACTAAATGAAGCTTCTTTCCATACCAAATCTTTGAGTCTGTGACTCATTAAATGAAAAGTCTGCCCCTTAAAACTGGAGGAGAAATAAATGATGTGAACATGAAGTGCTGATCAACACAAGGGAAGCACAGGAAAACTGTAGGTACAGGCATCAGGCAAGTTGTACCATTTAGTACAGAGAAAAATAAAATTGGTAACAACAGAGTGAAAATACAATACCTAAATTCACTAATCAGGTAAATTAGCCAGGAGTGATAGGAGACAGAAATTTGAAACCTTTGGCATAATGTCTGGCAGCACTTTAGAAAGCAAATAGGGCCTTAGGAGGTATCATTAGAGGGAGAGACCATGCTCATCAGTAATTAAAGCACTATTCAGAGAAAAACAAAGACAAAACCACCTGTTATTGCTGACTACTTCAAGTGTCATGTTACACAGGAAATACAGAAATGCAACCTGTAAAGGTGAGTGCAAATACCTGTAAAGCTGTAATTTTCTCCAGATTCTACAGATAGATTTACAGTTTTTAAATAAATTCTCTTTGCCATTCTTTTACAGTGAATCTCAGGTGTTCTAATCCTTAAAGATTCTATAGTTTATATTAGTTAGTATTAGACTGTAAGTGGTGGTTAGAAGTGTTTCACAAAAAATCCATATACAGCACCTCAATATATCTTAATATATGACTTGTCTGTGATTCTTCAATTTAGGCAAGCCCGTGCTTTTGCATAATGCAGATTCATAACACATTGATACAATGCAGTATATCAGAATACATTTCATAATATTCAAATATTTGCTATTTGTGTAGAATCTCAGTATTTGCCTTTTATAAGAGAAATTGACTTTAAATGCTGTTCTGCTTTTAATTTAGTAGTGCTGAAAAACATCGCCATCTAACAGGAATAGCAGGAGTTTGAACTTGCATCTGAGACCATTTAGATATTATTTTCAATAGACTGTTTATGTGAGTGTGGCAGCGAAGAACGAGGCTGTGTAAACCATGTATAGGAACAGCTAAAAACAACTGTTTTCTGTCCCAGCAAAGAATGGAAGTCCAGGGCGTGTCAGGTGTAAAAGTGCTTTTACTTTGGCTCTAGAAAGGCAAACTGTTCAGTTTCTATCATCAGCCATTTTTTTCCTTCCCCCCTTCTTGTGTTCTGCAGCCCAACAACAACTAGTTGAGGTGTCAGTATCGAAGAAAGGAGCTTCTAAGTCATGTCGTGAGCAGGATTTTCCACATATGGCATTTGACCAATAAGTTGGCCCAAATGTCTGGGTATATGAGTGCTTTCCTGAATGCAAGTGTTAGGTCAGAGAATTTAACTGATGATCAAGAGTGTACTTTTTTCTCTTCCAAAATAACTCTTAATTTCAAACTAGGTATTCATCAACAATGTGGTTTTTTGCAATGACAGTAGCGGAATGAAGAGACAAATATAATTGATGCAGCTAAATTCAGAGGCTGAAACAGTAATTCCAAGAGTAGGTTTGTTGAAAGGCTGTAGCTGGTTCTGGTATGTACTTTTGGAAACACTCACCCTGGATTCCCAGCTGTGCTTCATGTCCCCTTGTCATTGCTTTGCAGGGATGGTATCACAGAGCACTTGACTGCAGTTTCATGAGAGCTGGATTGATTCTGTCTTTTGTTTCTTCTATGTTGCTCATTTACTTGAAAAACTTGGAAAAAAAAAGTAAGTACTGAAGTGGGAATGAACCCAAGCATATGTGTATCTGTTCATTTATATATTATTAACATAACTTCCACATCCAAGGTGTCTTCTATAGCTAGGGGGACAAATTATTCTCTTGGTCCAGCTTGGGCTGGTCTTGAATAAAGACAGAAGTGATCTGATCCATATAAAACTAAAGGTGTTTGTCACTTTTTTCTCAAAAGCTAGTATTTTTTCTCAGTCTGCTAGTCTTCTTCCAGGTATTTAGTGCTACAAGGTTGGTCCTTCGCAGAGTTCCCGGTCTATCAGACTGCCCTCATGTATTTCCTGAGGATGAGAAGGTGTGGCAATAGTTTCAGACAAAAATCAGTACGATGTTAGGGATGTTATGTGAGTCTTTCTTTCCACACCCTATATTTTTTTGCTTCTGCTCTCCACATGATCACTCTGGAGGAGCAGGACTTTTCCCCTAAGAAACCGCATACCACATGGTGGAGGCTGCAATGCAAAGTGACACTGGGACTCCTCATTCCTCACCAATTTTGATAAGCTATAGTACGTGAGGAGAGATCAGATGATGTTGCCCTCAAGTGGCGACAGATAGAGAAAGAGGAAACGTTTACAACTAGGAAGGTTGAAAGTGGGAAAGGGTACAGCACAAATGGCCTGCGAGATCCAGCAAGGATACTTGAGATAGCCTCACTTTAAACTGAACGAAGAACTGACACAAGCTCACGGCATGGCCTGAGCTAGTCCTGACCCAGCAGAGGCAGGGAATTTTGTAGACAAGAATCAGGAGACCAAGTGCCTTGGGACTTCAACGGTTTTGGCACAAATCAGGTTAGAGCTTAAATCCAAGTTTCTGACTGAGAAATCCCATACAAGGTGAATATATCCCTACCTTGAAAATTTGGACCTACTTTGTGCAACCTACAAGTGAAATCTTTTACATTTATTTGTTTACTATGCCATGTATCATGCAGCTGTAGAAGGGCCTAGAATCTGATTTCTGAAATGAAATTATGTTGAGGCTGAAGCAAAATCTATTACAAATCTAAGCCTGGAAAATTACTACTAGCACTGAAAATGGCCTATTAAATCAAGAGGTATGCATAAAGATTTGGACAAGCTCACTCCCCTGTTCACTGTGAGATGTTTATTCCTCTGCTGTGTTCAGTGCCAGCAGGCTTTTAATATTTCCTAAATCACACAACCCAAAATACCTTGCTGTGTCTCTCCCAGAACAGTACTTCTCTGGGAGAATGAGAATGCTGACCTAAAAAATGCAGGAATGGATATGTTTGTTGTGAGACTGCTGAAATCTGTCTTTTGCTGAAAATAATTATCTTTAAACAAACCTATAACTTGGTTCCCAAATTGTAATATCGTACTTTCTGATAAATCTAACAGGCTGCTGTATAGGGCCCAAATCTTCCCTTCTTGAAATCTAGGAGCTTTGCCACGGTCTTAAACAGGGCATGACTAGCTTAAGAGTATACATTTGGCTAAGAAATGAACATTAAAAAAACCTCAAAATTGATCCATATTTAACATTCTTAATTTAAGGTTGATATATGCTGGCATGTATATAATCAGACAGCTCTTAGTTTAAGAAGCTGGTAACAAACAAAAAAATCCAAATGAAGGCTTGCTAAAATTCTAACTTATTTTGTAATCACGTATTGGAATAGCAGTTGGTTTTGCTGGTCTGTCTCCGTTTCTCCTGGCTGGGTTCCCTTTCTGTGTGACAGATGTGCTATTTATGGAAGGGGATTCTGAATATTTTAAAGCACTGACAGTTAGGATCATCTCATTCCCAGCCTTTAAAACGAAAGAGAACAAAATGCCAATGACTTCCCAAAGAAAAACCTCCAAATTGAATAGATACCTGTTTAATCATTTAAAGAGAAAGTAGGGGGGGGGGACGACAAAATCAGATTGTCCATTTTTTACAAGAAGTGAATACATACATACAACAGTCTAATTGTTGCTGTGCAACACTTTCTGGCTCTACACAATAATTGGTATTAGTTTTCACTTTTAAAAATAGGTGCTCTTTTAGGAAAAAATGATCATAGGGTACACAGGTTCCTAGCGAAAGAATATGTAGCTGAAAATTTACCTTCTTTCTTTCTCAGCTGTATTGACAGGTCGAATGAAAGAGAGCACTTCGCTGGACAAATCTGGCCTCACAAGCAGCAGTTGGGCAGGAACCATTTATATTCACTTATACATATGGTAAACGATATTTACCTAAAGAAATCTTTCAGTGAAATATTTTCAGAGCTAACAGATTAATCTTCACAATTCTGTTCATGTGTTGGGTATCAGCTTGTGGTATTTGCCAGTAGAGAGCTACGAAGCTGTATGAAGTCACTGAAATGGTGTGTGTGGGATTCTGCTCTCTAAACAGGTAGATCTTATGGTTTGTTTTACTTCGCATGATGTTTAGCCTTCTGGAAAGGTAATTCAGGTTAGAGTAAACTGCAGCATGGTGCTCTCATTCTCCCTTTGGAGATACAGTGACAATGAAAATAAAACCGTTTTTGCTTATTAGGCATTTAAAAAAATCAGATTAGCAGTTTTTAATGCTTTTTTTCTCTATTTTTCATTATATATGCACAATATTTTCTTGTACTTTGAAGTTTTACAGAAAAAAAGCCTTTTGTAGCACTTATTTATAAAAATCTAATTCCCACAATTACTTTTGCAGTCTCTGCAGAGGGTGATACCAATTTAACATATGCGGCTGAACACCGTGCATGCTATTAATCTTGGAAGGTAACAGAAAGATACTAAGTAGGTGATGTGAAAATTATTATTATTATTATTGTTGTTGTTATTATTGCAGCTGTGGTTTAGTATTTCAAAATTATTTTTTCTTCAAGACGACAGCATTTTAGTATCTGCATTGACCTCCATGATGTCAGAATGTCATTGTGCAACCGTAGCTAAGAAAAGCCTCCGAGAAAAAAAACAACAAAGGAGCTTTGCATCTTCCAATAACATGAGATGTGCATATACAGTACGTAGCATTTTGGAATTCATACTGTGGTAGTGAGTTGTTGCTTTCAGTTTGATTAGACAATCATCGTTTCATTTTCCTTGCTTTGACAGTGAGTATGCTTGTACGCTGCTTAAGTCTTCTTAGTGCTATCTAGGTCAGTATACTTAGGGTAGCTTTTATGTTCTGTAAGCCTGGCAGATATCGTGCCTGACAGAGATCAGCACCAAATTTTCTTTTATTTGTTATATCTGAGGATAGAAAAATATTTTCTAATTAACCAGAACTATGTACCACACAGCACCTACCGTTTCTGCATTGCAGATATATTTAGCTCTAACACTGCTTGTGGTTAACAGGGTGTAGCGTAGACACAGACAGCTGATCACGCAGTCAGACCCTGTGCTCGTGTGGTCTGTCAATACTGCTCAGGATTTTGATGGACTGCAGAAGAGAGAAAAGAGAAAGGAAAGAAAAATAATTTTTTTATTTGTATAAACATTAGACCTTTGCTTATGCTATTTTTGCTTTTATTGTCTTTTTATTTTATTTTTTAATTCTGCGACTTAAAAATTAGGAAGGCACAACAAATGCATCCAGGATTTAATATGTGCGACGCGAAATCTTTCTGCATCAAGAGGATGTTACTGTAGTCAATCCAGCGTTTCTCCAATAAGCAAGAGGATTGTTTTGTTTTCCTCGGCAGGTGGACTCAGCCATTGCACAGGCAGATTTTGTAAGAGTTTGAAATGCCTACTACTGTATCATTGTAGAATTTGGAGTTTGCTAATAGTGTTAGTGACTGGAGCTCATCTTGCATCACCAGTTGATGACAATTTTCTTTGTTCCCTCCCACCCAGTTGAACCAAGACTCTGTAGCTGATACGCAATGTCACTTACAACATTAATCAGATACTGCATTTAAGGTGAGCTGTCCCTTGCCTCCTCCCTTACCAGTGCTGTGCTGCAGTATGTATCTTACTCCTGCAAGCCTAAAATGGCAGGCAGGATTAACGGTGCTTGTGCTGTGTGCATGCTGTGTATTGAATTCATTATACTGTGCCTAGTATCTCAAATGTAAGTATGTAAATGGTCTGTGTGCCATGTCATGCAGTAGTGAAGACTGGTTTGTGCTTCATTACAGGCTTAGATATTTGAGCATCACCTTAAGAATCCTTTTTTCATTTGCAATGTGGTGAGCTGTTAGCTTGTCATCACATTCAAACTAAATTATTAGCCCTTGGAAAGAAAGGGGAAAAAAAAAAGCAAAATGTGATTCCAGATGGTGTCACCCTTTTTCTTCTTGCGTTTACTGTAGTTTAAATAATGTATATTGTATTGTTAATTAATGTGAATATCAAATTAAAGCACTTGAAACTTACATATTTATTATGCAGGTAGGAGGCACATCGAATCTATTTTTAACTCTTACGCAGTCCACGTTGTGCAATGGGCTTTGGTTGTCGAGTTTATATTTTCAGCTGTGATATCAATAGGCTGATTTGCAGTAAATGTGACAAGTGGCCTTTGCAGTGGTCAGCCTCAAGCTTTGAACCCTCTGAGGAGGAGAAAAAAAAAACCCAAACAACCTTGTGTTGCAGTTCGGAAAACCTTGGATGAGGACTTTTTTTTCCCCCCAT
>NW_010162772.1:20058-30497 GCF_000695765.1 Mesitornis unicolor
TATTGATAAACTCGGTTCTTCTGATCACGCTCTGTTCAAGCTGCTTCTCATCTGATTTTTGACAACTGCTTCTAAAAAATTATCAAGAAGACCAAGAATAGAACTTACCTCCATCGCTTCACATAGAAATGGCTGGGTGCACTGCCATGCTAACACTGCACTAAGTGGTACACACAGGTAGGTTGAGATTTGCATGTTTTACTGATTTCTTGGTCAGTGTTGCAAGAACATTAAATGGGCTTTGGAATGTAGCTTTCAATTTAAAAATGTATTAAACTGTTAATGAAAACAACCTAGTATCAAATTGTTGGCTTCACATACTGGCATGACAATTGTTCTTACCTGTTTTTAAAAAAATCCATTGTGAAAGTAGAGCAATCACGTCTGTTAAAATAATCATATGTACTAAGGGCGTGGCAACGCTTATGCAACAAAAGAATTTTTGAAAACCCTATTGATTCAATTACATTTTAGAGCTGACTATAAGCATTACTAAGCTTGCAGTTAAAATGCAAAAATAAAAATTGAGGTAGATAAGAAAAATGAAAAATATTTAAATTCTGTCGTAAGCGGTTTTGTTTTGTGCAAAATCTTAAATAAAGATTAATATGGTTTAATACTTATATTTTCAGTATTAGCTACAAACATAAACCTGCAGTATTTCTTTTTATTTTAAAGTAGAAGGACTTTAAAGAGAGAGATTGATATAGATGGCCCTGTCAGCTTAAACTGAGTACCAGTTCACTGAAGTGTGTTTTACTTCACACAAAAAAGGTTATGAAATAAAAACTTAACAGCCTTACATACAAAACCCTGAACCTGAGCACTAAGAATAAAAAGAACTATGAGTATTGTATTACTTGCACCGAGTTTTGTAATATATTTGTTTCAGATTAATACTGGGCCAGAACCAGTTTCCTTGGCAACCAAATCCTTTTAAAAGGTGCAACAGTGGAGATGTAGAAAGATGTTATTCTCTTTAATAGCAATATCACAATGCAAATGGAAATTCTGCAGTTTTTTCCTCTCGGTTCTAAATGAGAATCTGATCTCATGTTATGATTCCATGCGGCTATAATTTCTTAATCGATGCCATGTTTATAAAGCTGTACACAACAAAAACCTGTTTCATTTCTCTTCTGCATTGGTTGCTTCCAGAAACGTACCCCCGTTTCTTTTTTTAATTTAGCCTAGTCTTGCATGTAGGTCAAGGTTTGCACTGTGTGTGTATAAAGTGGTAGTTTCATTATGAGAAGTATAAAAGTACCACTGAAATATTTAGCAGCTGAGAAATGCAGAGAATCAGAACTATGTTTGAACCTTCCAATTCTTTGCTGAATTCAGCCCCAGTAATGCTAATAAACCTTTCTTTAAATAGTGGACCCATTCTGGAGTTCAGGTAAAGAACTGTGTTTAAGCACACTGGAAAAAAACTTCTGTCGGATCTTAAACGAGCCTCCATAGAATAAGCTCCCTTCTGGTCTGCGGTAATTTGCAGACCTGATAGATTTTGCAAAGTATCAGTATTACGATTCCTTATTTCTATTTTTATCTAATATTTTTAACAGTACAGTAAAGTTAAATCTTACGTGTACCACAGGTAACTGCTTACACAGAATCGGATGTTACTAAATATCTCCACTGAGCTTTTAACGCATCTCCTTGTGAATCTCCTTTGTACAAGACCTGAGAAATTCTCACTACTGCAATGAGAGTTTTGCAGCAGGGTAGCCATTTTCCTTTCATGTCCTTGACTTTAAAATGACTAAGTATATTTTGTGTGGATGAGGACCCAGCACTGAAAATTAATGCAGAGGAGATATTTAGAAGTACAGACAATTACCAGTAATAGCCTTGACACTGTCAGTAATATCAAACTAATTCTCACTTATTTCTGAACATATCAGTCCAGTGCATTCCAAATAAACAGAGTACAATTGCTTAAGAATACGGCTTGTCATCTTGATAGACCAATGTTAAATGATAAAAAACCAGTCTGATTCATAATTATGAGATTAGTTTAACGCAGTGCAATATTCCCGTTCCACCTAAAGCAGCCGAACTGAAAACTTAATAAACGGCATCTCTCAAGCGACATATTAAAGTTTGCATTTTTAAAAAATTGATTTATCTCCAGTAGCTTGTTTCTGCTGATCATTTTCCTGTCTGAAATGTTAATATGGAGTACACCATTATACGCAGTTAGCAAAACTGCATTTCTTTGTTTATTTCTTGTGTGGTTATTTTTAAAGGAAGTTGCTGAGCAAACGCTATGTAGAAGGAATCTATTTATTGCCGCTGATATTTATCTTTAGAAAAGATGAGGCACTTAGCGATAAAACTGTTTTTGTTACATCTTCGTGTTTGTACATACCCACTCAAGGCATTTAAAGAAAGTGTAGCTCCATTACATGAGCAAGCTTCGCTATGGTTGTGTTAAATCCATTTGCAAATTTGCTCTTTTGTTGGGGACTGCAAGTCCTCTTGTAATTAATATGACTGAACTCAGGTGCTTTCATGAGTCTGGAAAAACTCACTGACAGCCTGTGAACAGGAACTTCTAGCTAAAGAAACTGATTTATTTGTTAAGGATGAGTCTAGTACTTAGCAAGCTGTTTCCAGTGTGACTATTATATGTGAGCTGCTGTATGTATTTTAATGGTATTGACACCTAACTAATGCAGAGTGTCAGAATGTTATGGCCGAAGGTGCCCTAAGAAATCTTGTGTAAACTTCATCCGTTTGATTCTCTTTGGCTAAGGGGGCTCACCAGGGCATGTAGGACCAGATGCAGTTTTTCACACCTCCAGCACAGCCTGCAAATGTTATTGTTAGTGGGGCTGGGGGTTTGGGGTTTTATCAGTTTTATCATAGAAGGCAAATTGTTCATACCGAGTCCTCCCTTTTTTAACTGAAATGTGTTCTTTTATCCATCCAAATTCCAGTTCTGCCTCACAAAAAATCTATACAAAGCATGAGTAAAAATGAAATCAAACTAAAAACCATTCACCCAGACATTATCCTACTTGCTTTTCAATGACCTTTCTGATTAAGGTTACTTCTGCCTCTGAACTTCATTTTGATTTGAAACTGCAGGTCTCTCAGTGTGAAACTATCTGTGATCAGATAATATTTGTCAGACTATTAGACAGACTCTGGTAGTAATGAACAGGTACCAATTAACCCTTTTGGGTCATCTAGTGTCTGAATTGCTTTATTATGTTTTAAAAGGATTTTATTCTGTATAAGATTACATTTGAATTCTAGTACTATCAGATTTGGGAATTCTTTAGCTTTCATAAGATCTTTTACTGCTGGATTCCTCCAAATGTGATGTTTAAGCTTCCCAGCTTCACCATAATATTTCAAAATAATTTCTGAATATGACTTTTTGGTATTTGAAGGAATATTAATGGCTTACTGCAATTTTATTTAATTCTGGCCCTTGTTACGGGCAGATGTGAGCTATAGAATACTTATTCAAATCCAGATATACTAAAAATATATTCAGCTAAACCAACAAAAAAAAACCTAGCTCACCTTCTTACCTTTTAAAGCCAAAGTAATGGATCCTGTTATTTTCTGTATAGTGTTATTTATAAAAGTATATGGTATATTTGCAAATGGAAGATGGATATATGTATTCTTAATTGCTGCTATATAAATGCCTATCAGCTGAGTCATACAGCCTTATCCCTAAGACTTTGCAGTTGCTCTATGGAACAACTTAATTTTGTTTAGTATCTTTGAAACAAAGCCCCATTCTTAATCATTCTTACACTATTACATGATAACCTTACTAGGATGTTTGATACATAATAACATAAAATCAGGATGTTTGACAATTCTGAATAATCATTTAAGCAGAGAGATACAGGAAGTATATTCCAGAGAACAAGAGTTGCCTATAAATGTCATTATCACAGATACTGTGATGATGTCTGTGACAAAAGAGACCAAAAGAAAAGTGGCAGAATGGAAAGAGGAGGAAAGAAAAGGCCTTTTTGAAAGACTGCAAAAAAAAACATGGAGGCTTTTAAGATAAAGGATAACTTGTAATTGATTTCAGCAGTTTATGTGGAGCCAAGGGAGTTGACCAGTAATGATGATTATTTCTCCCTGTATCTTAATTTGTTTTCTAAACTGGCAAACTGTGAAGCTGATCTTAAGATACACTTGTTTTCCACTGACTTTGCCTTACAAAACTCAGGACTGGACTAACTGAAGAAGCTGTGAAGCCTCCATTATTTGATGCCTATTAGGTAAATGTGTGAGGAATAATTTGGATATAGTTGCGATGGGGGAAGGGAAATAGAACCAAGCATTGCCTTCAGTCTAATTTTTCCAGTGACCCTAATTAAAAATTATTTTAAACATGAAAATTTCCTTACTTTTCTGTCTAGAATATGTTATGGAACATTATATCCAGTTTGCACTACACAGGTTAAACCATGATAAAACAATCCAGGCAGAAGCTGTGTTCACAATAGTTTGGTTAATGGTATTGTTTAATTGCTGGTGAGTTGTAAGCCTCCCAGATGTAGGTTTGGAGTCCTACAGCACTCCAGGGAAAATTTTGATGAATTATACAATATATCTGGAAATTAGCACTTGTTTAATAATTTAGTCATGAAATTTGGATTTTCCTCTTTGCAGGCTGATACACAGTAGCCACAGAGTTCACAAAATTACTGAGATGGTTTTGCTGAAAATACCTGTCGATACCACTTTTAAAAGACTCTAACGGAAGAACAACCTGATTTTAGTTGGGTAAGTTTATGGGCTGATTACAGCAAGCTGAAATCTCTTTAAAACTCACACAGAAATAATGTTAAAATATTTAACAATTTAAAATCATTGCATTACCTGTTGTTTGGGGGGAGGTCAATTAAAGTTCTACGTTTTTATAATCATTTAAGAGTTGTTCTCACTATGGTACCACATTCCTCTATTCTCATTATTATATTCTTGGATTTTTCCAAAGCTCTCACTGGATTTTTATTGCCATAGAGGTTGGACAAACCAAACCAGGCAGAATAGATCTTTGAAACAGGTTGTTACAGCTTCCAACGATCTGTACAAACCAAACACACTGGCAGGCAGGCAAACCTCCTGTGCTTGGCAGCATTTTAACCCTGGAGCCCAGTCATGAATGTTCCTTACAGAGCTGCACCGTGCAATAAAGGTAGAGGAACTCTCCTAGTGCCAGTGCCCATTTCTAATATTGATGTTTTGGTTAAGCTGTATCTAGTTCATCTAATATGTATACATGACAGTAATGAGGGGTAGTAAAAAAACCTCTTGAATCATGAGCTGCAGAGAGCGCTTTCTAAATTCAAATATAGTATTGTGATAATCAGGATATTTCAAAATAAGAGTTTCACATTTTGCATGGCTTTTTCAAATATTAGCAGTTTCCTTTCTTACTGTGAATGTGCAACAATCACATTAGTTAAATTAAGTATGTCTGGGAACTGTGTTTAGATTTGAGATATGGATGTATTGAATGAAAGAATCTGTTAAATCCTAATTAATTCATTAATTTTGAACATGGTTCTTTGTATCACAGAGTATCATTTGTGTTATAGAGAGGGAGCAGTTTCACTGATTTCAGTGGCAGTATTTGCACAAATTTCTGTAGGAGACAGTTTGTTGCATCATAGTCATTAGTGCTGTGATATCTCTTAAGTAGAAATAATTAATTAAGGCTACCATGCAGAATGTAAGATAAGGAACCAAATTAAAACAAAACAAAACAAAAAACTTAGAATATCTTAAAATGTTATCTGTATTTCTGTAACTTTACTTTTAATATACAATGCTGCATTATATAGAAAATGGTAATGCATTTTCAGAGACAATAAGATAGCATTGGTAGTTTAATAAGGAAAACATTAAAATTAGATAAATTCAGGTTATCTGGACTTACAGAAGGAATGGGCTACAAAATCTAAGTTGTACCTATTTTAAGCAAATTATTACAGAACACTTGCTCAATATATTTTAGGTAGAATACTGGGCCATAACCTGTTTCCTTGGCAACCCCATACGAATAAAAGGTACATTAGCAAAGCTGCAGATGTGTGTCAGTGAATGCTTATTAAGCATGGCATTTACATACCATGTGCTCACAATAATGCATGCATCTTGAAAATCACCATATAAAAAGATTTCTGAGCATGGCCCAGTGTGGATTCTTAATGCTCAAAGGTTTTAACCTAAAAACCTCATGTTTTCAATTGAAATCTCTCTTGTGATTTTTTTTTTCATTGCACGTTGAATTGGCCTTGCAATAACTGGACAAAATTGGCACGGTAGGCTTGATCTGCACATTGAAACCTTTCTCCAAGATTCTGAATACTTCTAGCACTGCTTGAAGACAACAAAATATGGATGGAAATGAAGGTTTGCAGTTCCTTTCAGAAATGCTGAGGCATTCATAAATTTGAATCTTGTACCAGCATTCAGAACCAAGTATGTTTGTGCTGTTTTACGCAGTGACAAACTAAAGCCACTAAATAAAAATGGAACTGGTGTTGCTTGTGGCACTCTCATTCTATCCAACGTATCCAGGCACAGAGATGTGAACAAGTGTTGTCTTCTAACAGCCAACAACAGAAGAAGGCAGGGAGGGGAGAAAACACTAAATAATGCATATAAGAGTTTGGGAAATTATTAGGGAGATGCAAGTCAACTGGTTTTTTTCTGTTTATTATTTGTTGCTCCCGATCTGAGCTGGGCTCAATGTCAGGTCAGGATTTGTGCCCGGGGCAATTCACATTGGTGGTAAAGCATGCAGCACAAACCAGAGCTAGAGCTACCAAGATTTTCTTCTTACTGCCAGCTGCTACCTGCTTTTGCTACGGTCCTTCTCCACTGCACGAGCAGAGGCCCTGCTACAACTTTGAGGTTGGAAATGTGCAGCAGGATGGAAGAGAAGGGCTTGGGCAAGGCCACTTAGGTCATCACAAAATGGAGCATAAGTGCGTACAGCCAAAGTTACTGTGTGTCAAATAAGTTGTCATCATAAACCATTAATGGGGCTCAAATTAGGCCATGGCTAAACTGCAAGAAGGCAATATACCTTGGAACAAGACCTTACTTGGTGCACATGGACAGCTCACACAGTTTGAGAGCCAAATGAGCTGTGCCAGGCTGCTGTCCTCTCAGCCAGATCCGGAGGAGCAGGCAGCTGCTGCAGGGCTCTGTAACTGTGCTCCTTCTCCCTTCTTCTCCCTCCACTTCGTGCTGGAAGAGAGGGGAAGGGTTACACAAAGGAACTCTCTCCCTTGCCCATGTAACAGGGGAGTGAAGCCACTTTGGGCTGCTGGGTCCTTCCTGCGCCTTACTTCTAAGTGAAGTGTTGGTCTGCCTGAAGGACGAAGAGGAGCTGTGTTTGCTCCTCAGCAGCACCGCTGGCTGCTGCGACCTCAGCAGTGAGAGCCATGCAGAAGACAGCCCATCCTAGCATTCTCGTGGATAGACTGGCCTGCTCTAGGCACTGAGAAGGAAACCAGTCAAGCCTTGGCTAAAATCCTGTCACTCATTAGGAATTTGTCAGTTGGTAATGCTCTATGTGTTGGTTCCTGCTGTTGTTTAAGAACTGAAACTGCTTGACTGGCGGGGAACATTTTTTTTTCCTAGGCAGTCTGAATACTCTTAAAGGAAAGAATACCACATGCCATGAGCTGCAGAAGTGAGATTATGAGACTTGAGCAAAGCATTCAAACACCACCACTTTGGTAACCTTGGAACTGTTTCATACATTTTAAAAAAGGTTGCTGACAATTTTCTCTATACCTAGCAAGTTTACTATATAAGGAGTAATCCACTGCTAAACTACTTGGGCTTCTATTTAAAAAGAAGATCATATTTGTGTGGTGTTATGTCCAATCATTTATATGTTGAATGGGACACATACTAGTACACACACTAGCAAGACTGCTATTTTTAAAGTAAATCATTCGAATTGGGGCTTACACCCTGAAATCAGGACTGCGGATGCAGATAAATCTCACCCGACTTCTCACAGGTATCAGTGTGGTCCACCTACATAGTTCTGACTGCAGGACCAGTTCCTCCATTTTCTTTGCATGCAACTGGTTTTACATGAATGAGAATGTAAAACCTCAGGTGCAGCCAAGACAGCCCTATAAAGAATTTCTTGCTCTGAAGAATATTTTTAATACTCAAAGAGCTGATGGGACTGTGAATTCCAAATAGCTCAAATTATATATATATATATATGGAAATTAGTACCTTCAATTACAGTACTAGTCACAGAAAAGGTGATTATTTTTTTAGTGCATAAGCTGAAGTTGCCTTAAGGAAATAACCTATCAATTAAAAAAAAGAAAGAAGGGGAAAAAAAAACAAGTCAGTTTTCTCAAAATCTGTTATATATCTACAGATATTAAGACTGCCAGAGCATAAAACGGTCAAGTACTAATATATTTATATCTCTAAGTTGGGGGTATCTGCTGTACAAATAACAGTTATGCATGATTTTCAAAACAATTTAAAAGAATAATTTTAAGTAAGATTTAGGGAGAATTAATAACCTAATCTTCCTTACATTTGTTTCATGTAATCTAAAAACATGCTTGTGTTTTTTGTTGTTCAGTAATGCATTTCTTCCCTTTAAAGGATTACAACAGGTTTAATTCAATCTGTATCATTTTATTGTTACTGAAAATACATTTGTCACAAATACTTCTTATGGCACGTGTGTCAGAAATCTTCATTAATACATATTAGTATGTATACATGCACCTAAACCAATAATACACAACAGTAAATAAGCAATAGACAACATCCAAGAGTAAAAGTAACCTACATGTGAGTATGAAACTTTGCTTCTTAGTTATGTAGGTTGGAATAAAAAGGAAGATTGTGTTAACTCTGGGACATGCTTTGCTTTTGCAATCAGTATTGCTGTGTTCTTCAACTATTTGTTCCACCTCCCATAGCTGCTGCTAAACAGCTACTGGTAAGAACGGCTCAGCTTGTCTCATGAGATGAAAGAAATTGCTTTTTGGTAGCAGAGTCCTAAGTTTAAAGATGCTCATTGCTTCAGTAGATGAACTTATAATTTATAATTCCAGTGATTCAGAAGTAATAATTAAGCTCTCTACAAACTTGTTCCGTATTTCTAAGATGATCTTCTAATGTGAACTGTGTAAAATTGTGAAGGAGGAGGGATTTATAAATCAGTCACTGAAATTATGACAATTTCCTAACATGAACAAATTTCATCTTTTAAACAACCAGGAGCGCATATGTTCCAAGACAGAATGCTGGAAAAAAAGACTTCCCCTCCTTATAATAGATTGTGTCTGTTATACTGATATTCAATAGTTTCCTCAGGTGATAAACAGCATTTGTCACAAAGGGGCTCTAGCAAAATTATAACTTCCAGGCCCATCAAGGGTGACAATGATGAAATAGCTCATGCTTCTGGATTTTTTTTTTCTAAAATGAATCCGTTCCTACTGTTCAACGCTTCTAAAGCATAGGCTTAAGATTTGAAAACAAAATAACTGTGCAGTAAAAGCTCATATACAATAGTTTGTAAAATAAACAGAGATTAGCCTTGGGCAAAATTAGTATTTTCAAACAAGCTTTAAGACAAAAGCAAACTGTCTGTTTTTCTCAAAGTGTTTTCCACCTGTCTCAAAGCCCAGTTTTTCTCCAATCTTCATGATTCCAAGTACTGGGAAAACAGGTTTTGCTGACTATTTAAAGTGAACGGCAGAGAGAGAGACTTAGAGGAAGACTGTACCAAATATATTGGAGCATCTGGCTAAATGAAATCAAGCTACTTCCTTCTTTATCTAGGTAAGCATTTGTTAGTGCTTATCGAGCACTAATAGTATCGTTGTGCTTGTTTCCTGAGGCAGTAAATAATCTAAGAAACCAAAATTAGAGAATAAGACCACTGCTTAAAATAAACATCCTCATGATACTGTTTATATGCTTTAGATTGATACAATCAGATAATAAGGTAAATGAGACTTCTGTAACCAAATGTAATTTATTTCAGATATTATTTTTTGAAGGAAATATTTAATCTCTCCTTTCTAGTAGGAAGTTGCAGACGTTATGCAAGGAGCTATGCATCTCCATAATGCTTTCTCTTTCCTCATATGAGAAGGGCTTTGATGAAGAATAAGGCGATCAAAATCCTGTTAGGTTTAAGAGGAATTCTAAATGATGTTGACAAAACTGCATTGATGACTGTGGAGCAAGGGGCTGGGTGTAGAGAGCACTGGCTTTCCTCACATTTATAAATTTACAGCCCTTGCATGTAAACAACTTGGCGGATATGCTAAATATCCCCGATTGGCTGTTAATTAAGCAGAACGCATTTGCTGTAAAATAAACACATTAAAAAATAACGTAGCAGATAGTAAACGAAGACGGGAACCAGGGCGCTGGAA
>NW_010162773.1:0-17447 GCF_000695765.1 Mesitornis unicolor
AATCCCTAACGTTCTGTGATTCTGTGACCTCATTAGAACATGTGACTGTTGCTTTTGTCCATTTGCTGTATACCTCTGACAAGTGCCTGGGGACGTCTTCATTATAATGCCCTATTAAGAACTAAAAGTCTGCAGTTAGGTCCCCCCTAGACCTTTCTTCTCCATGCTAAACAAACCAAATTCCATCAGCTTCTTGTACAACTTGTGCTTTGATCACCTAACAATCTTGGTGGCCCTCTGATAGTTTTGCTTCAAAATCTTGTCATGTCTCTTTGTCCTGGTGGCCCAAAACGAGACACTGTACTCAGGATGTAGCTTCAGGAATACCAAAAGGGAATAATTACTTCTTTGTTCTGCTGGCAACTTTCTTGTGAGTGCAGTGAAGTGGCCATTGTCAGCACAGAAATGCACTGCTGAGTTGCAGCTTGTCCACCAGACCCCTAGGTCCTTTCTGTGGAGATGCTGTACTGTTCATAGGACTCCATCCTTCATGCAGGACTTCTCATTTTTCTTTCTTGAATTTCATGACACCTCCAACTTGTCAAGGTTCCTCTGTCCTGCCCTCCAATGTATGAATTGCCTCCTTCAGGTTGATGTTACCCAGGAACTTGCAGTTGCATTAAAGTACACTCGTAGATATTAAGTATTTTTTTTTAATCTGAATTTTTCTTCAGCCTTCATTAAGATCCAACGACAACATTTCCACCACTGAGTTTTTGAATTTGTCACCTCTCTGCTCATCCAATTATTACACTGTTGTGAGCTTTTTCCCTCACCCCCATGTTATTCAGTGAAAGGGTAGAATGAAGCCATCTGGTGGAAAAGGATAAGAACAGTACAAGTGAAAACACAGCCATACAATGGAGCAAGCAGAGAGTCTGGAAGAATGGCATGGTACATTCTAAGGCCCATTTTTGCAGCTTCTGAACAACATCCAGTGTCAGATGGATAGGGGCATGGCTAGTGATGGTTTCCATCATTTTTGAAAGCATCAGGACATTCTGTTTTCCTTCTGCTTTCAGGATGGGCTGTCAGGTCAGGTTTGTGTCTGATCCTGTCCTTAGGTTTCCACCAAGTTGAACTTCCCTAGATTTTGCTCTTTTCCTCAGGAACTGGGTGCCCCAGTTTTAGCTGCTCATGTGCGTCCGGTGTGATAGGTTTACAGTTTGTTGCCAACACCACTCCAAGTAATGGCATTTACTTGGAGTTTAGAGATGCGCAGTATGTGGAATTATGCATGATGCTGTAGGATGTGCATGGCATACTAATTCTGACATTAATTGAGATAGTGTTTTTCTTGTTTAATAGGTTGCAACAAGATAGAGCCAATGTTGTACATTTCTACGACCTAGGTAGTTTAAGAAGTTCTGTGGTTTCTAAGATACTGATATGAAAGACTTCAATCCGTGAGATGATTTATTTGTTTGTGTAACTGTAATCAGGCTTTCTCTTTTCATCTCACCAGGGATTCTCAGCTTTACTTCAATACTGTTATTTGTCTGTATTTGAAGATTCAAATGATCATCAGTGCACCAATTTGTTTTTGTATAGCATATTTACAGTCAAAAGCTAAATGCATTTCTTCTTTTAGTGTTATGACCTTAAGGTTCTTGGGAATTCAGTAAATCCACAAGGCTGTTTAGCTTAAATTTAAATTTTTTTTTTTGTCAGCTGCTTTTTACTCTCTCTACTGATTTTGCTGTGTCTTTTGCTCAGTATCAATATGCATCTCTCTGTGAAAGGATTGAAGGATTACTTTAAGATTATAAAGGACAGAGTAAAGTGAGATCAGCTCTGAATATCAGCCAAATTTCTTTTGACTTGTTCCACCCCTCTCAACATTCAAATGGGTCAACACAGACAACCCAGCAGATAAAAAGCATAAAAATAACCAAATACCCTCTCAGGAGCTCAGAAGTTCATAACCTGTCCAAAGGCTGCGAAGATTTCCATCGGGCTTAGTCAGTCTCTGGATCACTGTGAAATGTCTGACCTTACTCAAGTCTTATTTAATGCATGAAGTATTGATGGCTGCAGAAGGTAGATAAAATATAAATCTCATACTGAACAGGCAAATATGTCCAATTGCCATCTATGGAATAATAAATATTTTTTACAAAAGAAGTAATGATTGTGGATAAATACCACTCTGAAACATAAATTGCTTCAGGCCCTAGCAGATACATACTTTTTTATCACTTCAAAACAAGTTATTATGAAGTTCCTCCCTTTCCAAACTGCACTCTTGAGTGATTTTTCTGGATTACTCTCATCATTATCTCTAATCTTTCTGTTGGCTTCTGACTCCTGCAGCCTTTCTGGTGCTAAGGATTGCCAAATTGGTCATTTCAGCTTTGTGGTGCCTTTGCATGTGCACTTGCTTTGGCATCGTTGCCTTTTGTAGCACAGTCCACGAAGCTGCGCTTGATGAGGAGTTACTGAAATTAATTTTGATGTTGCAATGTAGTTTCTGCAGTTCTTCGTCCTGCAATTGTCTTGACAACAGATTTGCATAATCAATGGGTAGGAATTGGGTTTTAATTTTGACGATCTGATTAGCTTGATTCAGATAAATAATAGAAGGTTGTGAAGATAACGCAACGTGGCATGAACTGGTGAAAACGATTGTAAACAGAACAAATAAGACAAGTGTTGGAGTCAGGTTCAGTGGTTATTTTTATAAAATGTAAGCAAATACTGTTTCTAGTTTCTGTCTTCTTGCACTGTGACAGCTGCTTGAAATCTAAACATATGGATTTATGCAAATATTAGTCACTCTCACTGCTTCCAAAACAAAGAGAAGGGAGCGTATTAATTTATTTTCTGCCAGAGATTCCTGATACGGAGGGACAGCAGACTCTGCCGGCTCGTACTTGCATTCTTCTTTTTTTCTTTCATTCCCAAGGCAACCCCCTGTGGACCTGCACCTTTGCCATCACATCAGGAAATACCTAACACGGTTGTTTATGAAATTTAAAGTAGAGGATAGTTCTGAGGTAATAATTGTTTAGCTCTGCCCTTTCACATATCCCCCACACCCTCCCCCCACCTTTCATCATCTTCCTTTCATCTCTAACTTTTGATGGCACCTGACAGAAGACAAGTAAGTGAGAAATAGCAGCAATTAAATCAAGCCAGTAGTGAAGTTATTGCTCATCTATTCTAGCCTTTTTCATGTATTAGAAACCCAAGATTATTTTTTTCTTAAGTGGTCTAGCACACCTCTGCTTCTTGCTTGAGGAGGAACATACACACAGCTCCTTTTCCAGTCACCTCTGCAGGGCAAGACTTAAATAATGTGGGCAGTGAAACAAGAAAAAGTTAATTTCTGTGTCTTAAGAAGAGCAGAGTTCCCTCATTAAGGGACCAATTATGGAGAGAGAGAGAGAGAGAGCGAGAGAGAGAGAGGCTGCTTAAACCGGTCATTTTAGGGTATTTGCTAGAGTAGCGGTTTTTATAGTAGATCTGAAAGAGATTAGTGGAGGATGAGTCATGAAGTATGCTAGGAAATGAAAGAAAGGGAATGCAGAAGAGAATAGAAAGAAGTAAGTAGGAAAGAAAGAGAAACTAGAGTCAAGAATAGAAAGGTATATTTTGGAGACTAAAATCAGGACCAAAAAATGTTCTTTACATGAAGTAATCATGACATAAGGGCATTAATTGGGAAAAAGAAAAAAAGTGTCAGGAAAGTAGTCAACCAGAATGATTAACTGAAGGAATATGACACATAAAAATATATATATGAGAAGATACACAGTCCAGATAGAAAGAAAGAAAAAGGCAATGTAAACTTTGCTTTTAAAGTATTTCAATAAAATGGATTTGGGACACTTCTTCGTTTAGTTGACTTGGGATAGCTGGACAAGATGGAGCTGGAGATAGGTCTGCACACCTACTAGAAGAAAAGGACTCAATGAGCTACACTAATCTGTCTGGGAGATGGCAAATGGCAGCATGGACAGTCATGGATGTTAGTTCCCGAGTCCTCAATTCTTACATTCCCTTAGTACCATTTTGAGGACAGCCACAGCTTCTCACTATGCAGGTAAAGAAGTGCTCTGTGCTAGGCCGCAGCAAAGAACATGGCTGCCCTGCCTCACTGGGGTGGCGTGGCGGGAAGGGAGGCTGCCTGGGTGGAAACGTGTGCTAAGCGTCATGATGTGCACTGGTGTCATTGCTGCAACAGAATCGAGTAACTGCCAAAAGGCAGTGGAACAGAATAGCTGTTAAAGATTTTTCCTTTTTTTGGAAAGTAAATGTAATGCTCTTTCTTCTGTTTCTGTTACGTTTTGCCTCATTTCAGAGACTGGGAAAGTTGAAAGCCTCCATATACCCTTGGCTTTTTGGTCAGAGTTTTTAGGTAGCAGATTGAATGAAGACTTTCAAATCCTTCCCTCTATTCCTGCCATTTCTTCCTTTCTCTCAAGATCTTCAGTGGCACTTGGTGGACATCAGTCATGACCCAAGTAATTTCCAGTGCTGTTTTTTCTGCTAGGCAAGACATTACTGGGGAGTTATTCAAGGGACTCTTTCCCATACCCCTGCATTACAGTGAGGCTTTTTTTTGAAAGAGGGAGAAAGAGGTAATGGGTACATTTGTGTGGACACAGGAATAATTTAGTAAGTGGATTCTCAAAATATTTCTCCTTCAGCCTTCAGGAAACGCAAAGTAAAGGGGCAAGAGAGCTGTTTCTATTTACCTGTGAAAATGATTTAATGTAATTATGACTAAAATGAAATGGCAGCAACTTCTGGCTGCCTGATTTACAACAATCATAATTCCCTAAAAGTGTTTCAATTTCGTATTTGACAAAACTACTGCTACCATATGTGGGAAATGTAGCTCTTTAAGGAATAGTTGGGATTTTAGTTGTATTGCTTTTGCTTCTTGTTTTTCTTTTAATTAAAAAAATAATCTCATGTGTATAAAAACAAAAACGCTTTAGAAGTGCATTTATAAGCTCTCTGGATAAATCTTATCTGGTGGGACTGGCTTGGATTCCTTAACAGAATAAAAGGAAATAGATTCAATTAGTGGCAGGATTTTAAAACAGCTTTTGTCTACAACTACTTGAGTTTCCCTTTGGCACATCATTAAATGCAGAAATTAAACTGTGTTCAGTCCATAACAACACAAATTCAATTTACTTTATTTCACTAGTGCGTACTGTAATGGTTGACTTTTTGAGTACAAAAGCTTTCGTCACCGCATAATCCTCTGCAGAACTTCGCATCTTTTTTTAAGTAATATAAATTGTTTTCATTTGTGATCATGCTAAGATCAACTTGTTAAGAACACATTTGTATGCTACTAAGAAGTCTACATGATTTTGACATAGGCCTAAATTGTTTAATGTTTTTGGAAATTTGATTCCTGAAAAATTGTCTCATTCTGTGAGATATATCATTAAAGTGAATGAAGGAGTGAGTAGGTGTTACCACAAAAAAAAAATTCCTATAAGATATTGCACTTGCCCAAATTATAATTTTATGTACTGAAATTCCTTCTTAATCTCAAGAGAAGTCAAAACAAATGAATTCATGTATTGTTTTTCAGGAACTGCAGTTTGAGAGGCTGACTCGAGAACTTGAGGCCGAACGTCAGATTGTAGCCAGCCAGCTGGAGAGATGTAAGCTTGGATCAGAAACTGGAAGCATGAGCAGCATTAGGTAATGTACGAATTGTGAATTACTTTGTAATGCTGTGAATTTTGTCACTGTTACAAGTTACCACTGAGAACAAGATTGATCGTCGTCTTGTAAAAAAATTATACACCACGGACCATGAGAGTTTAGTAGAGTTTGAAAATTTGCATTTTGTTCTGCTTTTCAAAAAGAGAATTTCAAGAGGAGGCATCATTTCATGCAGTTTGGTATCTGTTTTTTCCAGTAACAAAACAGTGGTCACATTCGGAATTAATTGATTTTCTGTGATCTGAATGGATTAACAGCAAAATTCCTGTATCCACTAATACAGCTATAATTTTCAGTCAGAGCCTTTTAGCTTCATATTTGCAGAGATGTATTGATAAATTTTGTGAATCTGTTTTATCATAATTTTATCATTCAAGGTACTAAAAGCTTTGGAGAGAATTACTTAAAGCTGCTGACCTGACATAAAAATGTAATTATGAGTCTTTCTTTTTTTAAAAAACATCGTCTTTCTTCAATTTAAGAAATTGTTCTAGTACATTATTCAGATGATGGTGAGATTATTTAAGAAATTGTAACAAAAAGAAGGTGTTCTCTTGGTCAGTTCAGTGCAAGCAAGATTTTGTAGTTTTGAGTTTCTTGATAGTGGTTTCTTAGTTTTCTGAAGTGAACCTAATAAATGAAAGATGTTAGTACTTGAGCTTCAAGGATCAAGAAAAAAATATGTTGTATAGACATATCTTCTGTTTTTATCAGTGGGAATATTAAGTGCGTGATATCTTTTGAATACATAAGATAACGAATGATATGCCAAGCTTCGTGCAAAGTTTGGTGTGGTACTGGTAGAAAAACTATAAAAAGTATCTATCAAAACTGGGAGAAACTATTCCTCAGTTTAAGCAATTCAGACCACACTTCAGTCAAATAAAGGATTTTTTTCCATAAGTAGGAAATAACTATTCAGTAGAATGCCAGAGATGCAACAAAATGCTGAATATAACAGTTCAATTAAAATGGCAGAAGTCAGAAGAGTCTTTCATTAATTCAGCAGAGGCTGTACATGAAGTTGACTTAAATATAAACTTTCTTAATAAATCAAGTGAGAATTAACTCCCTAAGAGAAAACGTTTCTTCATTCTGTATCATTTTCTCTGCCAACTAGACTTATATTAACATCAGAGAACATATATTGCTTAGAATTATTTAAGTCCAGAGTAGGTAATACTTTGCAGTGCAGTATGGTACTATGTCTGCACCTGAAGTGCACTTCCCCAGCACTTTAAGTTTGAAATTTGTTCTGACTGCATTTCAAAAAAGCTATCTGAACTGTGTTTGAGTAATACTGAGCTATGTTTGAATAATACTGTTATCTTTGGATTATTCCAGTCAGTGATGTGGAGGTTGGGAAATTTCTTCTTTGAAAGGAAATGTTTTCTTGGTGAACTTCTTTCCTGTTGGTAATGTTACACTTTTGAGTCATCAGTGGTATCAAGGTCATTCAGCTGTTAAAGAGACTCCAGTTATTTGAGCAGTTTAGTATTTTTAACTAGTGATCTCTCTGTGGAAAAACCTAGTACCTAGAATAGCTGAGTAGATTTCATTCAGACTTTTGACATCTATAATTTGCCCCAGAAATGTTCTACATATGAAAGTTTAAAATTTCTCGCATTTCAACTAAAACCACTCTTAAGAAATACTTGAAATGCTGTTGTACAGAAGATAGTATGGAAAGCTTACAATCGGATAGCTGTTCTTGGACTTGGCAAGTGATTTAAAAAGGAAATCAATAATAATCTAATACTGTTTGTGTTGAGTCATTGTTTCTCCCATACACTTTAAATGAGCTTTAATTATCTGTTAGTTTTAAAAAATACTAAATCATTATGGGAGTGGGTAGAGCTAACACAAATACGAAGTGAAGTCAAATATCAGTCTGGCTGCTCTGCTGGCTTTCCAGTGCTCATCCAGATTTGAAAATACTCCTTTGACATAGTACAGTGAGACAAAGCCTTGGCAGATAAAGAATTGCATAGTGGAATAATATGTGTTAAGAAAAAAGGTATCTAACTTCTTGTAGTCTTTTGGGGTCTGTGGAGGCAGAGGGGACTTGCTTAAAAATACTTTTTGTAATAGATATGACCCCTTGCGAAGCTAAGCTTTTTAGGTGTAACTGCTTTAAAACGAGGTGATTAATTTTGTGAAAAATAGTAAATACTTTAAAAATAAGTTTCTTACTGATACAGGGTTACTTGAAGATTTTGCCATCTTTATTTTATTCAGCTACTGAATAATTAATTATTGTTTTCAGCATGCTTTTCTGGTGGAACACAAACTAAACTCAGAACTTATAGCTGTTATTACTAAGCTTTTATTGGTAAAGAGCTTTTTAAAGTAACCCTTAAATCAATTGCATTTATTTTCAATACTGTTGTTATTCAAAGTGAAATCCTACCTGTAAGTCTCCGGTAGAAGTGAATATCCATCCTTCAGTGATGTCACAGTTATCTGATTTATTATTCAGATGCTTTTCCTTATCATGGAATAATCAAACTGGACTGATTGTAATCAGCATATTTTAATAGTTGGAAGTTAGATATATTATTTTTTCTGCTTTAAAATAATTCCCTCAAAATATCTAAAAGGCATTTTTCTTGTTAATTGTCATTTAAGTCTGTTAGTACCCAAGTATCTAAAACTAGTACATGGAGCAGTTGCCCATATTTGCAATTTTACTCAGACTAAACCAGCTTACAGTGGTGTTTTCTCTCATATCTTGGTCTAACATCTTACAACAACTGCCGATTGACGTAACAAGGATTTGTAGTGCACTTCATTGTGGAGATACTGGGAAAACTGGTCTCAGCTTGACCTCCTTGGGATAGTAGTTTCATGGAGTCTTTCTGCATGTGTTAAGATTATGCCCTTGAAACCAGGTTTTTAGGAACATGCTAAGGGACTGTTATTTCTGGCTTCAGTTTCACTCTCTGTACTCAGCTTGGATATTTGACACTTGGCCCATACGGAGTTGTGTATCCAGCTGTACCATGAAGCTGCTTCATTTTAAACCTGTTAGGACTTCCTATGTAACCTTTTTTGTCACGGAAATCAGGATCCAGAAAGTAATGCGAGGTGAATTTGCACAGCGCAATGCAACTCTGCACAAAATTATGCAGCCTAAAAGAGGCAGGTCTAGGTAACCAGGAAGGAATCTGGCATTGGTAGTTTCTGTGATACAAAGGGCTATCTCTGTGCTGTAGTTTACCTGTAGATATGCCAGTCTGTTCAGAAGAGATTGGATTAGCCAGAACTGAATGCTCTATCCACAGCTCTGACTGCGACAAGTGTCGCTCAACTGAAGGGACACCAGTGCTCAGTTTCTCCACAGGACCTTTCGCAAACCTCAAAGAATTGACTTTGGGTATGCAAGGAAGCACCACAGCTTTAATAGTGTTCATCATTCCTGTGCCTACCTTTATCTCTACTGGGGCCTATCAGATCACCCAAAGTAGATTTTCTTTGTCATATCCTTGGATAGATAGTCATTTTTTTTAGAGTTAGGGGACTTACATTCATTGGGAATTGTACCAAAAGAACTTGAGTGCCTCTGCTTCACGAGCAGATTCTTGGCTGTGAATCAAAGGGAGAATCAATGGCTTCTGGTAAAGCTGAATAAAATGCTTAGACCATGAAGTAGGACAAGACTTAGGGAACTATTCTGTTCTGCAGTGTTTCCCTGTTGGCAGACTCTGAGCAGTTCATTACTCAGCCTGCTGAGTATTAAAATTTCATCGCGTATTGCGTAAGGAGCATAGCCATGTTCTATACTTCTCCATCCCTCTGGCTTATTCCTTCTGGGCCAGATCCATCACTCTGTCACTCTCTCTTGTACAGAGGGCAATTAGTTGCCTGCATATCTTTGAGAACTTCAGTCTCTGATAATTTTAAGCACATATTAATGTATTTCAAATTTCCGTATTTCCTATGACCACATCCTGTAGTTCCTCAAATCAGAAGCTGATGGAATTGAGAGGGTTTTTTTTCCCTTCCAGAGATAAAAAGCAAAACCTCCAAGGCACTTTGAAGACTCAGCTATATGTTTTCATGTTTTCTTTTGAAAGAATTCAGACAAAATAGAGCCACAGAATGGAAAGACCGAATAAGCAAGAAAACAGATTGTGTGCATATACATGTAACATATACATGTAACATATATGGAAGCTGTGTCTTCACAAAAAGAAACAAATGTTGGACTTCGTTGAAGAACTGTGCTTACTTGTTAGTAAATCCTTAAAACTTTAAAATAAGTCTGTGTTTCACATTCTTTATCACTGTTTGATGTGAACAACTTACTTATGTGTGTTTACTTTTTTTTTGTTTTTTTTATGAAGCCTTACTTTTTGAACTCAGGAAGGTAGCTGAAGCATAGCCTGCTCTGTTTCTTGAATGTATAGTTTGCAAATTCACCATTTTTCTCAACTGTATTTCAATGCCTGGTGAAATTAATAGAAGTTATTTATAGCCATTTGCTATTGAGAGTTTCCTGAAAAGTCTGATAGTTGTGCATGAGAGTCCTAAGCAGCATACTAAAATTTCTGTATTTTACAAGTAGCAAAAATACAATCTAATTTACTGAATTGCAAGGAAAGCTTACCTGCTTTGTATGTGATTTATTTGATGTAGTTCTCTCTCTTGGAGATGCATATGTTATTCACACTTTATCACTGGGGAAACTGATGTTTTACTTAGGAGGATACAATTTTTGCAAATTCCCTGAAAAAATGTTCAGCAAGTCTAACTGATAAACTCATAAGATCCTTCATTTCAGGAACATCCAGGAGAGAGGTGAAATTCACCGTGACATAGAGGGACAATTTCCACTGTGTTGGTCAAGTAAATACAGTTGCAGTTATAAAGATTTCCTGTACAGCTGTGGGTGTTAGATCTAATTTAGGGTATTTATTGTAGAAATATGTATAATAGTCTTTGTAGATATTAGGGGCTGAAAAATCCAGTAGCTCAGGAGAGGCAAGGCTGCCACAGCCTAGACCTGCATAGATGGGCTGAGTGGAACTGTAGGAAGTTGAAATTTATAAATGAAAGCAAATGTAAATTCCTGCATCGAGGATGGAGTAACCCCATGTGACAACACAGCCATGGGCTGTCTAGATAGAGAACAGCTTTACAGAATAAGACCTGCAGGACCTCCTCGGCGACAGACTGAACATGAGTCAGCAGTGTCCTTGCAGCAGGGAAGGCCACCTGCATCCTGGGCTGCCATTGCAAAAGTGTAGCCAGCAGATTAAGTGTAGCCAGCAATTCTTCCCTTCTATTTGAAACTCGTGAGGCTGCATCTTGAGTACCGTAGCCAGTTTTGGACTCCCTAGTATGAGGCAGACATTAGCATGCTGGAGCAAGCTCAGTGCGAGGCTGCCAAGAAAGCTGGAGCACATAGTGTATGGAAAGGGGCTGAGGGAACAAGGGATTTTAGACTTGATAAGGGTCAGGAGGGGTCACAGAATCACAGAAAGTTAGGAGTTGGAAGGGACCTCGAAAGATCATCTAGTCCAACCCCCTGCCAGAGCAGGATTCTTCTGTTGTTCTTCTGTCTACAACCAGGTAATGGGGGGATGTAGAGAAGAAAGAGAAAGACTTTCTTCAGAGGTGCACTGTGGTAGATTGAGAGGTGACAGACACAAATTCTGTCCAGAGGAAAGGAAAATGTTTTTCATCATGAGTTTGATTAAACACTGGAACACGTTGCACTGAGAGGTTGTAGTGTTCATCCTTGGAGATACTGAACACATGGCTGTACAAGGCCCTAACAGCCTGATCTAGTTGGACCTTCTTTGAGCTGGGAATGGACTAGGTGACCTCCAGGGGTCCCTTCTCACCTAAATTTTTCTATGCTTTTTATTATTATTTCCACATAAATACTAGGAAAATAGTTGTATTAGAATGCTATATTATTTTACATCAAATTCTTCAGGTATTTCAGAAAAAACTTTCTTTATAATCTGAACTATTGAATGTATGGTTTGCTTTTGTCTGTGAATGTAGATGTAAAAAAGATAAATTGAAAAATACATGTTTATTGTGGACTCTAGAGCCAAAAGAAAAAGATAAGTTTATATTATATTATGAGAGCAGAACAGTTGTTTGTATTCAGAGAGTATGATCAGCAGTCACATTTAGAAAAGGTAACTTTCAAGTAAAATTCATATGTCATCTTTACTTGAAACCTGTTTTGCCCACACTATGGTTCTGCACCATTGCAGCACGTTATCAGTTAAATGTTTTAAACTTCTTCACATTGCTTTGGTTACAGTGATGTCTCCAAGGGCCACTGGGAAACTTGTAAATTTGAAACAAAAGTGAAAAACCTTTTAATTAAATATAAATTAGAAAGTTAGCTTTAATAAGAAAAACAATGCATGGCAACTGTTTTGGATCAGAAATAAAAAGGATGACTATTTTGTCTTACGGAAATGCCAAGTGTAATTTTTGTACTTACTTTTTTAAACACAAGCATGATATGAATAGTCACTGCATTCAAGAAATGTAGTCATATTTTTAAATTTATGTTCTTTAAGAAGAATTTCACTAGTGGACAGAGAAGATTTTGACTAAACTTGACAGCAAATGCTGTAGCTTAAAACTTAATCTGATTCTGGAATGTGTGTTTGCTCAGTAGTTCAGAAGCTGAATAAGCTTAAAGTTTTGTCACACACTGTTGCTTATCTTCATTGTGGATTGTGCAAAGCTTAACAAGTAATGCTTGGGTGAGTTTTTGTCAACTGAATGAATCAAAAAGTGTATCTGAAATAGAATTTTAAAAGGCAAAAAAAGCAGGCAGGTTTTTGAAAATGTGTCTGTCTGAAAATGCTCCTCACAGATTCTGAAAGTCCTGAGTATTTAGCTGTAGTAAGACAGTATTTTGTGGGGTTTTTTGGTTGTTTTTCTTTTCCGTTATCTCACAATGATTTTAAGTTACTATAAGTGACCAGGTCAAGTGGAACCCTTTAGAAAGATGCAGTGATTGCTCCACTCCTGAAGAGCAACTAATCTTAGTCAAGAAGGGAAGATGTCAGAGAATTCAGGGTACATTAGGCAAAGGAATTGCAGTCAAAACCAGGAAATCTCCAGTTCATATACAGCCCAACAAGGTATATAATAAGTTCATACACGGTCTGCAGTGACGTCAAGGAGCAGCCAGCCAAACCTCAGAGTAATGGATTGCAATTTCTAAGGGCCAAACGCAACTGTGTAGACTTGCACCAACTCACAACATTCTTCAGTTGGCTAAGACCAAGTGACAAAGCAAGGACCCAGCTGTGAAGACATATGGGTTAAAGAAGAGTGGGGTAAAAACCTTTAGTTGTCTGGAGGAGGGGATATGTGGCTTTTTTGAGAGATTTTTCTCAATAAATGTTACTTTTCTATTTTCTACTCTAATAATAGTGTGGAGAAAATGGGAGTTGTGTAGAAGCCTTTCAGTAGTCTATGAAAAAGATCTTGGTGCATCCATCTCAAAGTTCTGATTAGTTTAGGATCTTATAGCAATTCAGAAATGTTTAACAGCAGTGCATTTTACAGGCATAGTGTATTCACAGCTGATTTCCTTCTTTAGTTTGTGAATCTATGACAAAAGGAAAAATTACTTTCCTCAATGTTTTACAGTCAAGAGGAGGTTACTGAAGAGAAGGTTAACAAGTCCCCCCAAAACCTGTATTAAACATGCTGTCTTCCAGTCATCAAATTTTACCCTAGACCTTTGTGTTTAACAAGAACTGCCTGCAGCAGAAGAGATATCAGTACGGTATATATAATTGTCATTGCTTAAACAGTTACTCTGTCACCCAGTGACTCCTCCCTGTGCTGGGAGGGGAATCAGGAAAAGGAAAGGAGACCTGTGTGTTGAAATAGAAACAGATATAATGAAATAATAACAAAACTCAGTATTAGTGACAGTAGTAATATAAAGTACACAGAGCTATACTCAGGCAGTGTAGTGGTTGTAAGCTGTGATGGTCACAACGAGGGAAGGAGTAGCCTTTGGGAGTAGAATGATGGACGAGATCCTCCTGTTAAAGCAGCCATCAAGGAAAAAGGGCTGTCCCCAGCAACCTCCCCAGTTTACAGTGAATGTGACGTCTGTGGTGTGAAATTCTATTGGCCAACTTGGAGGCAGCTGCCCTCAGCTCTGCACCTGACTAACTCAAAGCCACTAAAGACCTTGATCCCTGCATACCAGTGCCGGCCGAAAGCTGGAACAAAATGTCTTATCAACTTTATTTCCATGGAATCGAGTAGTGTAGTCTTTTCAGAAGTGCAGCTTTCCTGAATAGAAAACTGATTATATGAGTCTATCCCAGCAAAACCAGGACAGTATTTTCCCTCTTTCTCAGAAGTATTATGCAGAATTCATAGAAAGCAGTGCTGGTAAATGTGAAGAATCATGTACTCTGCAAAAGGAGATAAACTGAGTGAAATGAGAAATCGGAGAAAGGCGATTTTTTTTCCTTTATTCAGACATTTTCAGTTTATAGCTGTGTCTGCATTAGCAGGAGGGCAGCACAATTCCTGTGGCTCAGCAGAGGGAAACACGTGGTTCTGAGAACACCACAGCCACATCATAAGTGTTTTGAGGGTATTTACAATGGAGTTTAGTTTGGTCCCGTGGATTGGCCTGCCTTTAGTTGTGGAAGGAGCCTCCTGGAGAGCCTCTTCCAGATTAGTTTTGAAAACAATTCAGTTGGTGTGCCATGACACCACTTCATGGTGCAATCTAACGCTTGGGAAGTGGAAAAGAGCGGGAGGTTTGCTTTGAAGATGCACGGTTACTTTGAAGGAGAGCGCCAATGCCGGTGGAACCAATACTGAACATCATTACCCCTTACAATGCCTCAGTCTGGGGTGCACAGAAGAGAAAATGTTGCACTGGGCCTGTTGATATTGATTTGTGTCACTTCTTTCATGTTCATACAGCATGTTAGTTGATGACAGTTCAACTTAAAAACCCCTGAACAGGTACAAAATTGACTTTGGGTCTTGAGTAGGAAAACTAGAAAGGTGGACCATGCATACAATGATGGTTTTGGGGTAACTCAAATGTATCTACATTGATGAGGAATGTTCTGTCAGTGCTAAGCATGGTACTATCTGGATCTTGTCTAGAACTTACAATGCATTATTTGGCATGTGGTAAAACAGAATATCCTGGTAAAAACATGCTGTAGGTTTCAAGGTAGGAGAGAGAAAAAAACAAGCAAACAAAACTCCCCAAATACCCCCAAACAAACCATGCTTTACTAGGAAGGCAGCTTTCTGGTTGAATAATCCTTCATCTTTGGTTGTGATGCTACTTAGCCAGCATGAGAATGAAATTAGCTGGAAGGAAACATTTGATTAGGTCAGAATAGTGGGAAAATGTGCAAGTGTTTGTTATACCATAACCATTTCTTTGAAGTCTTTGTGTTGTTTGAGTTCTTTGCTATCTGTTGAAGGCACACATTTAAAAAAACCCTTTTAAACACAAAACAAAAACCCCCTAAACCAATAAAACAAAACCAGAGGGATTTTCTTAGAAAAGGTTTAAGGGAGAGTATTTGTGTTATGTTCCAAATCCTTCAGGAGTTCATTTGTATAGTCTTAGAAGAGAAGAAACTGATGCAGCCTTTGTCAGACCACAACTAAGAATGAACAATGTGGTTTGAATACTTGGCCACTTTAATAGAGTGGGGTTTTTCTTATGTCGGTTTTCAATCTATAGCTTAGCAAAGTCATTTAGGGATTCTCCTCCCCCATACCGTTCATCTTCTCCAACAATCTGTTTACCTACCACAACAATTGTTGGTGACTTTCTAGCTGTTGTGTTGCTGGATGGTGGATGATGGTCATTGTGTTAGTGTCTGTCTGCTAAGGAATAGGTAGAGCCCAGCTCTCCTGAAAACCTGGTTTCCATGCCTAAACACAACAGTTAGGCACTTCTGTAATCTTAGAAAGAAGAGTTTTGTGGGGTACAGTAAGTTGTTGAGAAGTGGAATGGACAGATTCCGCTTGTTGTGACAACTTTTACAGTGCACCAAGCCTAATTTCTTATGCCAGTTTGATGTCAATGGTTGATGTTGCTGGCTCCGCATGTAACAGTGTTCAGGTCAGAGAATATGTTTTAAAAGTAGGATAAAGTGATCAGGGAAATACTGATGTTACTGTTTTTGAAGCTCCTGTTTCACCTTGTACTTGCTATGTCTTGATCTTCTGGCTATAAGGTGTAGGAGTGGAAAGGTGATGGACTCTGTATCCTATTAGACTGAGTCAATAAATTAGTTTGAGACCACTACCAAAAAAGGTAAATTTGAAGAAAGTGTTCATTATAGGAAATAAATAGTGGTTGGGACAGCTGGTGCAATTGATGTTCATAATATGATTAGTTAATTATATTGTGCAGATTGAAGTTTATTGGACTGAAACATCAGACTTTTGATCTGATCCTTCAGAGCAACCTGATACAAGCTTGAGCCTGTCTGTACTCACTGTATGAAAGTCTAGGATTTAGGGAAATGGTTAAAAAGTACTGAGAGAAGAAGTTGGTACAAGAGCAAGAAAATGAGATAAAGCAAAAAGTAGTACAACTTTTTTGTGTTTTCATTAGTGTAACATTTGTGGGTTCTTTGTGCTGGCTCTCCATAGTGAGGCTCATCAAGAGAACAGTTTAGTCCTGTTGATCCTCTACAGGGAACCAACCAGTTTCACAGTTTTGCAGCATAGAAGCTTCTCTCGCTGTAAGGCAAATTTCCAGCAAATGTCCAAGCCATCAGGTTTGGTGTGATTTTCTTTTTACAGTATATCCATATATTTTACAATAGTATTACGGGTCGTATCATTCCCATATAGATATGTCTCTGAAGGCATCAACTCCGACAAGACTTCTAAAACACCCCCTCCACAGATGCTCTCACTCTTCTTCTGCTTGCCAAGTACCCTCCTGAGATATCACCTCCATGAGAGCAGTAACACAGTAATACACAGCATTGCCAAACTCATAACACAGGCATGTTTATGAAATTAAGGTATCAAATTTTATTTCAATCTCGTCAAATTTACTGCTGAGAAGCTATGACCATAAGGATATAGATATTTTTCTCTCTAGTGGTGTAAGAAAAGGTCTTATAAGTTGAAAGCCTTATCTGGGGCTGCCAGGTGACACTTAGATTTTCTCTTGGTTAGCTCAAGTCTTCCATTATTTCTTCTGTTTCACTAATACCAGGAAAAAGAAAAAAAAAAGAAAGAAAAAAAAAAAGAAAGAAAAACCCACAAAAGCAGAATGACAACAACAGAAAAAACATCAGACACGTTACATACCAACATTTACTGATATGTAAGCCAATGAAGACTACTCGGTAGTGTATCCTCTACCTTAGTGCACTTCTGACATGATATTAAGATACCTGAAAACTCTTTCCAATTATTGCATTCACAATTTAAATTTGTTATTGCGAGCCTGACGTGAATATTGCACTGATTTGAAATAAGCATGGAAATACTGATCTCAGAAAATATATTGTTGTTAATGTAAAACTTGGTTACGTGTTGCAGAGGGAGGTTCTGTGTTCAGACCACTGTTGACAAGCCATTTGTTGAAAAGTTAGACCAATACGGTTTACCACTAAGGACAGATAAGCACTGTAACAGATTGCCTAAGGAGACCATAAAAACAAAAATCACTTGAAGCTTAAGGACATGTAGAGTATCAATCAAGAATGGGACACAAATCACAGAATCACAGAACGTTAGGG
>NW_010162774.1:0-7991 GCF_000695765.1 Mesitornis unicolor
GGGGGGCTCCCGCACCGCTTGAGACACGGCCCGATCCCCCAGGGCGGGATGAACGCGGGGGTATTGACAAGAGGGGTGGATGTGGCACTGAGGGACATGGCTCAGTGGTGGGGTTGGCAGGGCTGGGTTAACAGTTGGACTCCATGATCTTAAAGGTTTCTTCCAACCCAAGCGATTCTGTGACTCTACGAGATATTTTGGCTACTTTGAAAGAAACCCAGACCGGACCTCAAAAGATCATCTAGTCCAATCCCCCTGCCAGAGCAGGAACACCCAGATGAGGTTACACAGGAAGGCGTCCAGGCGGGTTTTGAATGTCTCCAGAGAAGGAGACTCCACAACCTCTCTGGGCAGCCTGGGCCAGGGCTCTGTCACCCTCACTGAGAAGAAGTTTCTTCTCAAATTGAAGTGGAACCTCCTGTGTTCCAGTTTGTGTCCGTTACCCCTTGTCCTATCGTTGTTTGTCACCGAGAAGAGCCTGGCTCCATCCTCGTGACACTCACCCTTTAAATATTTATAAACATGAATGAGGTCTCCCCTCAGTCTCCTCTTCTGCAAACTAAAGAGCCCCAGCTCCCTCAGCCGCTCCTCATAAGGGAGATGCTCCACTCCCTTAATCATCTTTGTAGCCCTACGCTGGACTCTCTCCAGCAGTTCCTGTCCTTCTTGAACTGAGGGGCCCAGAACTGGACGCAATATTCCAGATGCGGTCTCACCAGGGCAGAGTAGAAGGGGAAGAAAACCTCTCTCGACCTACCGAGAGCCTAACCTAGTCAAGCTACCTCGACTTTGAGGTAACATGAGTTGTTCCTTACACTAACCATACAAATAACAGCAATAAAACCAAGTTGGTACACAGCCATGAAGGAACCCAGGATTTAAAAATGCTTGTTTGTCTGAAGTGTAATATTTAATGTAATCGTTTTTCACCTAAATCTCTGAACATCCTATTAAGAGATGATCGTTAACTTTAACATCGACTTGCCCATCTGTAAAACAACAGTCATTATCGGTGCTTAGTTTTGCCAAGGGCAAGCAACCGATCACCAAATGGGTCCAAAGAAACACCTCTTACTCCTCCTGTCCTTAATCACAATACCACCATGAAAGGGTAACAAGTTCTCATCCAGATTTCTAGCTGGCACAACCCAGCATTGCTACCACTGTAACACAGTAAGCTACAGCACCTGAGAATTCCAGTATTTCAAAGAAATACCATGAAAATGCTGAGAAGCCCCCTAGGAAAGGGAGTAAAAAAAACCACAAAAACCAGCCTATATCAGGGACAAAGACCTAAAATCCAGCAGAATGCACAAACATGTATTATCTCTTGAAATCACACTGCTTACTGCACCAATGCCGGCTCAGATTGTCTGAACTTCTAATTCGACAATTCTGCCGAGAAAAATAGTACAATTAGGCAAGGATAAAGGCAGGATGAAATTCTGACAGCTTCATTCACAGGCTCACTGCGCTAAGATGAAAGGCAGGAGTGCTGGCAAGAACAGCCTAAAAGTATCTGCAGGCTGCAAAACATAAAAAAGGTAGAACTAACATAATAGAGAGGGTATGAGCAAAAAGGATCAAATTAGAATAATGCAAGTGTGGGCTGCATATCAGGAAGTACTTCTGGCCTGCAAAATCCACTTACCTAAGCAGCTTCCCACACACCCCCTCAGTGAACAGTACGCGATGACCTCCTTGCCACCCGCACACCCAAGGCAGGAGCCCTCAGACTGAAAAAGGCTCCAAGTAGCAAATGCTTCGCTCACTGGGGTACAGGCTGCCTCCTTTATAGGCAACTCTTCCCATATTAGGGATTTTAATCCCAAATGAGCCACAAATTCAGAGGAAATTCAGCATAGTGCAATGTTTTGCAGGTCTCACAGCTGTACCACACAGGAGCCCACAAAATTAAATAGCATCAGAATTGGAAGCACAGAGGAAGTAACTGTAGCTGCTCCTAACCAGGCTCCTATCCTTGAGAAAGTCCAGGAGGAAGCTGTGCACTTCTGCAACCGCTCTGTGCAGAAACTCAGCGTCCACGGCCACGGTCTGGCATGCAGCACTGAATCCAGCACAGCAGCTCCAGTTTAGTGACGCTGACCCGCACATGAATAAAAGCCACCTAGTTTTACCAGGTGTAAAAAATGAAATTAAGCTTTTTGAGATGCTACTTGCAAGCAGCATTTAATAATTTACTATTTTAATAATTTACTCCCCCTATCAGTATGCTGTAAGAAAACAACTTGAAATACCTTCTTTTTTCCTCATAGCTTCTGTGATCTGCCATTGAATAAGCTCTTCCTACAGATACCTTTTTGAGTGAGATGTATTTGGTTTCAGGTTTTCAAAAAAACTGCAACTTATTTTTTGCCAGAAGACACCTTCCCTAAAGACTGATGGAGATTTGTCATCCCATGCAAATAAGCAGGCCAACAAGACTGAAAGTTTGATTCAGAAATGTGTATGTCTGTACTTCACACTGTTACTGGTAAAGTTACTGTAACCCTCAACAGGAAGCCAAGTTCTCCAAAAGCACTGTGTGTGGCACGGTTGTGAAGAACAGGCCAGCTCCTGCTCCCTTTAACACCGTGTTTCTATGTAGTAGTTTGGTGCCATCCCTCGAATAGAATTTTAAAATGTACTCTGTTGACAAGTGGGAATTACTGCATTGGAGAACACACGAATTTTTATGACTGACCCAAGAGCAACTTGCCATCTTTTGCCATATGAGTACTTCCAAACTGCCTCTTCAGGAGAAGTTAAGGACATAGTGCTCGAGTCCGAGCGTCCGTTTCCCACAGCCACCATGCTGAGCACACAGCTATGTTTTCTGGTAGTAACTAACAGCCTAGGGCTCGGGTCTTCCCTTACATGAGAAATGGAGAGGAATCAGTATGCTGCTGCTGAATTACATGCTTATATGCATAGAGAGCATCATATACAGCCTTGTTTGAGAGTGAGGGTTTTTGTGGGAGAGGGAAGGGGACCTGCAGACAGACTCGGGGTAACTACAGCAGCTCTCCTTTGCTCACTAGGATCCACGAATATTGCCAAGTATTTTCCACAAGGAGATCTTTGGAAGTGCATTTCAGTTTCCTTGACAGTGAATACATAAGGAAGAACATCAAAGCACTAACTAGCACAAAAACATACTTTGTTCTTCAGGTTCAGAACACCAAAATAGTTAAGCAGCTCAAAAGTTGGGATCTGTGTTAGCAGAATAACAGGCTTCATTAGAGAAGGATTTCTGATCCACCGAGTACTTATAATTCTTTAGGCTGGTCTGCTTTAAATGGGACAAATTTACTTCCAAGTTTTGAAACCACCTTTAAACTCATCACGTTATAGGACAGGTTACTTTCTGCTGCAGTGGTTTTCCTCCCCCAAAACAGCATGGTTTTTTGCTGTATATTTTACAGACCATACTTTCTCTTCTTCCTCTGATTTCCCAGGAACTTTCTTGAAAGCCAACATATCACTTTGTCATCACTGTGCTTTTTGTCCCCTCCCTCCTTTACACTTATCAGTTATACAGTACACATCAGTTTCCAAATTAATTTCAAATTCATTCGTCTTCAGCTGTTATCGTTTATCTTAACACTTAGCAGATACTAAGTACAAGAATTTACCAATATTTCAACAGAGATCCAAAACAACTTAGTTGAGCTTAGTTAGCAAGTTCAACTCCTATTACACAGCATCATGCTATCGATCTCCTACAGTCTACCAGAACAACAAATGCCTGTTCTAAGAGATGCTCGCTCATCTGCTGCTGTACGAATCACACTAATGATGCCGAAGTGAATGCTTCAAAAGCAAAAGCCCTCCCTTCAGTGTCAAACCCTCATAGCTCAGTCGGCACACTGTTCTAGAACTGGTTCATTTGAAGACACAAGTTTACATTTTGCCCAACCTCAGAATTACACCGTCCCTACCTGCTGTTAGACTGACAGAATCTCTGCTATACAGTGGTAGTGAAGTGTTTATTTTGGACACAAACTAAGCTTTCCAGGTAAACATATTCTTCATGTGCAAAACAAGCCAAATATAGGTAGAGGTGTATCTTCTGGTAATAACTGCACTTCTACTGCAGACTTCTAGCAAGATTCTGTCACAAATTACACTTTCCTACACAGAAAGAGAACCTAACAAAAGCACTTCATCTACATCCTTGTTGACAAGAAGGCAGAGAAAGCAAAATCTTGCCCAAACATGAGCATACTTTAACAGATGCTGGATACCTCTACTTTGCCAAAGCAAACAAAAACAAGCTGCTGTTCAAGTGCAGCACAGGCAATGAAACATGATTTACGTCATATGAACAGTCTGTCTCAGTAAAGGACATCTCTGGAAGGAGGGGGGAGTCAGGCTGGTCTCTACACTAATGCAATCTTTGGCTTCCTGCTGCCTGTGTGCAAGGGTAGCATCCAGTGCCAACAGCGACATGCAAAGCCACGAGCTCATTTTATGTAGGCCATAAAGCAGCTTTCACATGTGACTGTCACCAGAGCAACAACTTCCACTCACCAGGCTGCACTCAGTACACCTCAGCTGAGCCACAGCATCTCCTAAACACAGCAAGGACTTCTTCGAGCTCTGAACTGTGTCTGTATTTCCCCAGAGAACAAAGCCAGTCCCAGGTTCATTTACAAATAAATCAGCCAGGCCAGGTGCAGAATTCAGACTGAGCTGCAAATAACAGCCCTCTAAGATTGTTCTGTCTCTGCAGACAATTATTTGCTACCTCCTGCTTAAACTCTTACCAGGCACTTTCCCAGTGGAAAAGCAGCACAGTTTTTAACTTGATTAGGGTAAGTACCAACATCACTCCCTAAGCTGGTAACATGCCAGCGTTGAATTTCCAGAGCTGGAAAAATTGTACTTGTATAGATTTGAGAAGATCCAGTACATTTATTTTTACGTATTTGCACTACAAAGTGCATTATCAGAACGGATGCGTTGAACACGGCTTCCTCACGCTGAAGATCTGAGTTTTAGAAGTTCTTGCTGTTTTCTCAAGTGTTAAATGAAATGGATTAACTGAAAATTAGTCTTATGCAACTTAATGAGTTAAATATCTATTGTTATCTTTAACATGCTGATTCACTACATCTAACAAAGCCTTGTAATCAACTAATTATCCACAATTCCACTTGTGGAATTTAAGGTTGATTTGCACTCAGCAAATTACTACAAAATTAAATGAAACAGCACCCAAGCCTTTTTTGGCATATCCTCCTTGCAAGACAATGAGCACATCTGCCTGGGTAATCCATCCCTCTGCTCCTCACTCCCTCAGAGAGCAAACAACACACAAGATACTTTCTTTTTACTCTGGTCCTGTTTTGGAAGGACACAAACCATTGTATTTTTACCTTACTGGACTGGCGGGTTTTTTCTTCCACAAGCCTATTACAGGGCACCTTAACATTTCCCCACCCCACGAGAACTCAAGCTAAAGTACTACTACAAATACACCAGCTTTTCCAAATAACTTAAGCAGTCTTCAGCTGTATATTCTTCCCATTGCAAGAACTGAAAAATTTCAGGACTTCTGGGGGTTTTTTTGTTGTTTGTTTGGATTTTTAAAGAACATATTTTATTAAGAGCTAATCATAATCATATTATATTGTGTAACGCTTCCAGGCTTCCTTCTGTATCATGCAAGTTAACCACCTACTGGTAATGCAAAACGGCTGCCGACACTACAGTGCCAGTGATCCAGATCCCCTTTGCACAGGTTGAACTGCTGCAGAGACAGGACCCTGAGTGGTTTAGAAAAAACTATTCAAGTCTCAAGGCAGAAGCATTACCAATGACTTCCTAAAAGTACTGATTTCTAAGGTTTTGACTGAGAGAAGCCCAGTTTCCTCTAAAAAGTATTCCGGTCATTTTAGCTTTTAAGTACTGACAGGTAAGGAAGAGCAATGGTCACTGCTGGTCCTCGGGCACAGAGCATTTCTGCTCCCTCTGGAAGGGGGAAGACAGGGAGGTCTGCGCACTGGTGGGCGGGAGGGGACAAGCTGGACACACTGCCTCCCTCTAACACCAGAGATCCCCAGAGCAAGCATCAAGCTTGACAGTGAACTCCAGCAAACAAGGGGTCCTGATTCCCTACCCCAACATATGCAAGGTGTGTCATTTAAGTCTGGGGAAAGTGGGGAAACTGAGACTAAGCTTCTGAATGGAAAGCTACAGCCACCTTTCAGAAAGCCAAGATAACTGTGGGACTAGGAGGAGACTTTAAAACAAGGGTATTTTCTGTTTTCCAAGTTGGGGTCTTCCTCTCTCTTTTGCATCCAGCCAGAGACTCAACTGATGCTGGGGCTGGCTTCTTGCCCCTGCAGCAGCCACTGCCACAGCCCCCACCCCATGCAGTCGGTGAGCCCACAGCCAAGACCCATCCACCCAGCGAGGCAGAGTCCTGGAGAAAAGGACAGGCTTGCTCCCTACAAAGGGAGAGGGATGACACAGACGGACACGGGATGATTCAGGAGGCAGTATTCCTCAGACAAAGGTAGCCCTGAAACTCTGACTCCCCATAGCCGTGCACATGGGCAAAGGGCCCAGCCCAGTGACAGACACAGAGGGGGCTGTCTCCCAGCTTCCCCACTAAGCCCCACAGGCTATGCCTCAAAGCGATACAACTCTGCCATAAATATCCCAGATTAATTCTGATCCCAGCATCAAATCCACTTAAGAGACTTAAAAGCCTCCAAGTCCCAAGAGCTGTCTGCCCAAAGAGAGCTCTGCAAATGAGTCTTGGGCTGGAGAAGAGAAATATTATCAAACAAGGCAAGCCATTTGTACAATTTTTAGTAATGTCGTTTGCAAGAGACAAATGGGACAAGATAGCCGAGTTGACATCTTGTACTACAAGCACAGCCACAAGAAAATGCCTGGGTACTGGACATGAAGGCACAGTGTAGGATTTGTGTAAATATTCCATGCTTTCTGGAAATAGCTCTTGCTCCTTATGGGATTGATTGTTAAATGACAGCGTATGCTCTCCAGTCTGTTTACGGAGCTCTTTGCTTAGTTTTCATAGAGACTTTTCTGCTCATAAAAAAGCCTAAAATTATTACCCCAGCACCACCAAAAACCCTGTAAGTGTTATCACGCTGGCAGCAAGAGGGGAGCCTGGAAGGAAGAATCGCTTCCTCAGCACAAGACAGGCATTTGAGAACCAGGAGCAGGCAAAGGAGGCACCGAGTGACCAACGACCCTTCCCACGGGTCCCTCAGCCTCCACACCAGCGCCAAGTAAACGTCATTTCAGCGCCCCGCGGCCCCCTGCCCCATCCAGCCACCCGGCACGCAGGGCCGGCGAGAGACCGGGGATGCGAGGCAGTCCCCAGGTCTCCCGAGACATCCTCCCCGCGGCGGTACCCCGCGCTCGGCGAGACGGCGGCCCCGGGCTGGCGAGCAGCCTTCCCTGCCCGCTCGTTCGTTTCTCCGGGCTCACAGGGCTCAGCGGGGCCGGCGGCAGACGACGGCTGGCGGCTGGGGACGGGGGCGGGGGTTATTTCCAGGGAAGCCGGGGGACAAACAGCCCCTTGTGCTGCAGCGGAGCGGCGAGGTGGGCTCTTAATGCGATGCATGCTTCTCCCACTCCGCGCCAGTAACACTGAGTCTTAAAATACTTGTCCGTAAGGAGAACCACGCCGGGCGAGCGCTACGACTTCACCTATTGCTGCTCTTGAATGCCTGTTACTTAAGAATCGCGCGCAATTAAGCAGCTTTCTGCAGACGATTAATTACAGATTATAGAGGCTAGGAACAGCAAGATGCGAAGGCTGGGAGCTGAACGCGTCTCCGGAACGGGCGAGCTCCCAGCGGCACGAGCGAGCCCGGGCGGTGGCGAGCGGCCAATGTTTACTGACCCCTCCTCGGGTCACTTTCGTTGCCGGGAGCTCCGCTCCTCCAAGGCTCCGCGGCTCCCGGGGGGGCTCAGCCTGCACACCCTGAGGGGCAAGCGGCTGTCCG
>NW_010162775.1:0-57888 GCF_000695765.1 Mesitornis unicolor
GTTCAAAGTCAGCCCTCTGGAAGTCCAGGGTCTGTAGACCTTTCAGCATTACCTAAGAAAAGTTTCAGGTATATCACCCTCATCGAAGTTGCTTGTTGGTCTGGAGGAAGCATGCCAGATTGAGCCAAAGCTGAAACTCAGGAGGAGCTGTAAAATGTCTCATGCTCCCTCAGAGAATTGGCAGTGTTTCTAATGAAAATCTGCACTAGAATTTAGTTAATTCACTTTTTAATTCTTCCGGAGGAACAAAGGATGCACAGTAATGGAGTGTTTAGAGCCATGTTTACACTTATGCCTACTGCAGAAGCAGTAAGATGACACAAAATATAGCTCAGAAATGCAGGCCCTCTCATGAGTAACCCTATAATTTTGTAGGCTTAAGAGAACCTTTCCTATAAGTACTTAATCCTGTGTGGGGTTTTCATGCTTTTTCTGTGCAGCATCTGGGAGGTTATAAACCTTGTAATTATTAGGACAGCAAAAACTGCAAACTCCCTAAATTCAAAATCATGAGCTGTTGAGTAATTCTTTCAGAACTTTCCCTGTGTGAGGGTATGACCTAACTATTGCAAACAGGTAGGAGGATAGGCAGAAGGAAGGCAGATACATAGATAAGAGAAGGTGCAGATGTGTACTGAGATGATAGCTATGCTCTTGGATCTCTTTGTTTTCCAGAGTTCTCCTCCAGTCCATTTTGAAAACCAGAATTATTCCAAAGGTTGTTTCACTGTAGAAGCTTTTATTCAAATTAATATTTCTTATAAAGTAGAAGCTATGTAAATTTCTAATTTGTGTCACACCAGTTGGATGCACAGGGTGATAGAAGTTAAGAAGAAACTTTCATCTATGTTATGATTAAAAAAAAATTCTATTATGTTAAAACAGAAACAAAAAAGAATTTACTGAAACAAGGACGTAATGGTGAAAATCTTGCAAGATCATAACCTGAAATGTATTTATCATTGGCAGAGTAGTTTTTCAAGGATATTGCCAAAACAGGGGCTACTTCACGGAGGCACAGTCTGGCCATTGCCCTGTCAAGGGCATTAGAACTGAGAAGGGAAATTTCAGAGCTCATTAGGAATACTTTGTGTCTGTGAAAATTAGGTACCAAGTTGATGTAAGTTCAATTTCCATGGATATCAGAAAACTGTGAGCTTCTCTAGTTTTGATGGCGGTTGAGTTTAGGTTTGATTCACTCAATTCTTGATGTTTCATAGTGATAGCAGGGAAAGTATTTACACTGCTTACACTGGCTGTTTAAGGTAGCTTTCCTGATGAGGAGGAGAGAGATGCTCCCCTCCACAAGACCAAGCTTAGGACTTACCTACCCTCAGCCTGTGATTGTACAGACCCCTAAGCTGACATACCAGCTGCCTGCTGTCCACGGGACAGTCATGGACTCCTGTTCTCTCCTTCCATTACCAGGTTGTTGCCTCAAGGTTCTTCCTTCCCCTTTGCATTGCCAGAACGTTCTCTGGATGATTTAAATCACCCCCATGGCAGTTTGGGGTTCCCACCCCACCCTGTGAAAATTTCTGGTTTTATGAAACTAAGTGGTCTCACTGAGGAGTCAAGTAAGCTGCAGAGGTGCCTATGGAAATAGGACCTACTCTTTCAGAACCTGTAAAGTCTTATGTGAGCTTGTTACATCTCCTGAAAGTGCACTCTGAATCAATCACTCCAGCTGAAATCCACCATGCCCACTGTCTGCTGGGGATGCTGCTGGAGCAGTTTGGCTTCCAACCTACATGCCTCAGTTAGGCAGCATTAGTATTCCCTCCACCCCAAAAACCAATGAACAAGTTGCTTTGATTTTCTCTTTGGCAGCCTTGCACTCCGCCACTCTCTGAAGCTGATGACCTCTTTCTATTCTACATAGAGCCTTGAACCACTAAACTTGTGTAATTTATCGTGTCATTGCAGCTGCCCTCTGGGGTGTTGTACAGGAATTTTGATTATTTTAATCACAGTGTCATTTTAATTGGCTTTATGAATGATACTCTTTAAAACTTAAAAATAATTACAGAACATAATTTACATTTAGAAAAAGCATACAGCTCATAATACTGAATGAATAATACATTTACTTGACCTGAAGCTTTTTCAGTTATGGTACCCTGATACAGCTTCTAATATCTTTTATATTCTACATTAATTCATACAACAGTGGGTTTTGAGGTTTTGGGGATTTGGGGTTTTTCTTAATGCCAAGTTTCCCTAGAGGCTAAAGATTAAAAGAAAAGACTCTCCGAGGCACCTCTCTGTACAATAATGATATAATCTCCTTGCCTTACTCAGACCTGCAGATCTGCAATTAATATGATAATGTAACTATTCTGTTGGTCTTCTTCATACTGAAGCTAATTTATTTGTTCCTATATGTTTATCAGTATTTTCTAGTAGAAGATAAGCTGCTAAGACTTCTTTAGTTTGCAGTTTAACTTGAATAGATCCATATTAGTATCAAGCCAAATCATGAATGCTGCCTCCTATATTAAAAATATTGGAAAATGGCCGTTGTAGAAAAATATAAGAACAAGAAAAAGCTTTCTTAAACTCAGTACTATCCTTTTCTGTTGACGGTCTATCTGTAATGAGACCAAATAAAATCAGTTACTTCTTCCCAAATAAAAACAGATACTCCATAATTAGCTCTTCCTAATACCCCAGATCTTCTTGTGATTATTTTACGGTATAAAGCCTGGAGGGCCTGTATTCTCATTTTCCATATTTAAATAATGGAATATTATTCTAATTCTTTCTTAGCCTGTTAAAAGTCAGTTACACCTATGTATAGAATGTAATTATTTTTCCAGAATAATGAATAAATTTTATACCTAAGGAATTGTAAACATTGGTTATGGTGGTACTTCAGGGATACAGGAAAATTTTCAGTTAATCCAAGCAATTTTTTTAATTGTCAAAATAACAAATAATTTTTTAATCTCAAATTTATTATTGTAAAGTTTATTCTACATGTTCATTCTGTGCATTTCTCTTAAATTGGTTTTAGAATAATTGAGTCTACTGCAGTGGCTTTAAGCAAAACTTGTAATTGGTAAGCACAAAGTCAGATTTTATTTTCTTTTTCAAAATAAATTCTATCCTAAACTATTAATACATGGAGTATTTATTCAGTTACATAATAATCTGCCCACTTTTTTAATATATTCTGAGATGAGGTCACAGTTCTAAGATATTTGGACAGTTAAATTTTAGGTCAAATTATATTTCAGAAGAAGTCTGAGAGGCAGATCTTTCTTTGCCCATGTATGAAGGGATAAGAATTTTGTTGCTTATTTTCTGGCTATGTTGTAAGAGCTTTTATCTGAGAGAGAGCGGGCTCACTGTAGCTGCATAGCAGATTGACACAGTTGCACTAAGCTGCTCTTACTTAGAGCCTATGTTAGAGACACTGTGTAGTTACAACGCAAGCTGCTCTTCAGCAAGCTTCCGTGTATTTCAAAGTCAGAGTTTTTGACCTTATTTATCTCTGAGAAATCTGACCTGGTGCAACTGTGTTGAAATGAAAGCTGATTTCTCATGTACTAAACTAGCTTGAATTATGTCATGAAGTGGCACTCGTGTAAATCTCACTCTACAACATTGCAGGACTTCCATGCTAAACAACTAGTATTCAGTTTTAATTACAGTGCATCCATTTTCTCCTAATATGAAATAATATTTGGGATATTTTTAGTTCTTAATAATTGAATTCACCCTTCTTTCCCCAAATTATCCCCCACTCTGGCCCCCAGACCGCTTCATATTCTAAAGTTGTATTTTTTTGATGCATCGGTAAAATTAACTGGTAGGAAGTAGATGTTGCTCTAACTTAACTATCAAGACAATGGGAGGACAGACATGAATTTATATAAACTCTTTTATCTTGATGCTCTTATATAGTTAAAGATTGGGGTAATAATTCTGACATTTCTCCTGCATTAGTGTCTGTATCATTAATACATTATTGGCCTTCCTATTACTTCTGTATGTTCTAATAAGAAAACAATAGGTAGGAACAAATGTGTGTGAAATGTGGTTATTAAAATAGCATATGAAAGCAATTAAAAGGGTTTTTTTATTAATAGTTACTGCATCATTCTTTTATTTGTGGATGGAGTGTGAACAAACTAAAGGTATGTGCTGCTACTTCATAGAAGGTCTCAGGTAGAACTTAGTCATTATTAACTTTAGTAGGCATAGTTTGGCCATCATATTCTTTTCTTAATTGTTGCCACCTTGTTCAGATTTACCAGATTTAAAATTTATTTAAATTATAGGAATAACTGGCTATATATAAAAAGGGAACAGAACTCTTGAATATTAAGACTGGACTAGAACAGTGTACCCATGAGAACATTAATAGATCTGTTATGACACTTTCCCTGTTAGAGGAGTGTTGTCTGTATTTATAGATTACATCTCCCGAATGGATATATCTGCTTTGAGACAGATGGGGGAGTGGGCACTCTGTACCAGCTGCAGGGAGACAAGCATTAAGCAACCACAACTTCACTCCACTGCTATTTGCACATCTTCCCTCCCCTTAGAAGTTGCCTTTCTTAACCGTGTATTTACAATTGCTAACTGTGGCATATAGTTGTTTTTCTGAAACTCACATTTACACTTTTATTGTTAACATTTGTCATAGAATACCATTGTTCACATACATTCACAGCAGTAGGTATAACTACCTAATAATATATTAAATGAGGTTAAAGATACACTACAGAATTCAGTGATGCCTGTGTATAAAGCCACAGCGGGATACAGGATGATTTTAGAGCATAATATAACCTTTAGTTAATACCATTCATAATACACATGACATGTAATTCTTTTATTTATATTTAGATACTGTTGTTAATACATTTATATCGTATATGGAAAGATACTCTGTATCAATGCCATGTTGTTCAAGTAACCACAGGGACTATGGTAGGGACTTATATACGGAGGTATTTTATTTGCTTTCAGCTGAGGAGATGGAAATAGCACCAAAGGGTGGGATTCTACCAAAAGGTCCCTTTGCAATTCTAAGTAACAGTGTAAGCATGTTTTAAGCACTGTCTCTCCAAGCTACACATCTATTTACTTGATCAGGTAGCCTGCAAAATGTTCAGTTAAATCCACCATTGTAATACATTACATGTCTTCCATGGCTTCCTCAGCAAGCAAGCAAGCAAACACTGCTTGGGGAACAGAGATACAGAGAGACTCACAGTGCATGTGCTGTCAGTGATCCATCCTATTTCACTTGCAGTATTTGTTTTACTGCAAGAAAAACTTCTCAGTAGGTGTGTCGCTGGACTTATGAAATACTGCAATAGTGGTAAAATTTCTTCTTTAACACATTTCCTAAATGAAGCATCTCAGAATTTCCAGCACAAACACATCCTCTTTCCTGCACAGCACGTACTTAAGGCTAAATTTAGAAAATTGACGCTCAGTATAACGATCAGCTTTGCTATTGTGAATTTGTGTGTCATCTGCTGAATGTTGCCTCTGCTAAACGTGATGAAGGAATGTGTTTAGGACTTGGGCTCTGAGAGTCCCCTGATGAAGGCAGATGTCAACCTCTTTTGTAAGGAAAAAGTTGGTTTAGTTTTAACAATCACAAAGAGTGCTTTGAAGTATAACAATATTTGCAGAAAGTGAGAAGTAATACCTAAGAGGGCAGGAATTATTCCATTAATCTAGGTATGTCCTCAATTTCACTGGAAGACCTCTACCAGTGGTATCCCAGTCCTCATCATTGTCAGTAGCTCATAAATACTCAAGAGTATTTATTTGATAAGGAGCATGAATCATCTTCACTTTGAAATGGACTTTAACTGGCCCCCTGGCACAGAAAGTCAAGGACAAATTAAAAAAACTTGTGATACTTTTTGGAAGCCTTTTCATGCATTCCTGAAACTCAGTTAAGATATCATCTGCTGGCTGTGGTGCTAGAATTAATAGGGCTTTGCCGTAATCAGGTACCTTTGGAATACTAGAATAAAGTTGGTTTCCTTCTTGTCAAAGAAAATCCAATAGACAGAAGAAGGTAAATAAAAGGAGGCTGATCTGTAGCTCCTAGTTATAGTGTTTACCTCCATCATAGATTGTCATAGATTCTAGGTAGGTAACGTCCCAGTAACCTTAGTATTCCTCTGAGACTCCTTACAATTGACCAGTCCTTCAGCCTGACTTGGGCTGGTAAATCTTACCTATGGTGAATGGAAAACCAAATAAATGTGATAGTGCACACATCTATTGCATATCTGAATGCAACAGTTGAACTCAGAGCACCTCAGATGTGTCACAGAAGGGTGTTTTGCCCACTTCATACTCCCTGAGAGTTTTCACTGTTGTAAGCTGACCTGGAACTGCAGCACAAGGAGGCTATAAGTGTGCAACCTTACTCTGGTTGTAAGATTACCTTAATCTGGCTTTGAATATAAGGAACAAGGTCCCTTCTTTGCTCCTCTCTGATGCATTTGTGCATGCAATTGTGCAGAAACATCTACATAAATTTTGCAAGCTTTCTGTGTGTGCCAGCTATGGCCCTTACTCACAAAGCACAACAGCCTTGCTTTCTGTGCTGCAACATCTCTGTTACTACAGTAGTTGACTCTCCATGGTGGTATGAATCTTCAGATGACATGCAGATTTAAATTACTGATTTAAAGTATAACTTAGTCTCTTGTTGAAACAAGAGAAAACATTTTCTGAGAAGAAATTCTGCAAACAATGCAAAAATAGAATTAGCTGCTTTTACACCATTATTTCCTCCAGTTCTCCAAATCACTGGTATCAAGCATCTTCCAAATGGAGACAGGAGCAAGAAAAGTGCAATACAGCTCCCTCAAGGGGGAATATTATGGGAAAACTAATGCAGAGGGAATAATAGAGTCCTAAAAATAGACTCAGACTTATAATGTCCTGTTACCATCATACGTTTCCAACTATGATGTCAGGCAGCTGATACCAAAAGATCAAGAGATTAGACAAAAGACTTTGTATGTTAAAAACATACAAAGCTTGCAAATTAATAATTAGGGTGTATTATTACTGCATGTTCCCAAAGGAGAAAACTCACATTAATATACACTGATTTAAACAGAAAGATAAAGGGTAATTCTTCATTTGCAGCTCAAAGAAGTGAAAAGGACAATGAGGACCAAAATCATTAGCTAAATTTGGCCTCTTGCTCTCACAGTATTACACTCTCTTTATTTTTACAGTTAAAGTTGAAAATAATCTTGAAGCATCTCTTTGTAAAGGAGCTGTGTATAAACAGCGCCTTCTCACTGTACTGATCTGTCTCTTGCACACATTCTGAGTCATACACATACACTTCAGGGATAACTATTTTTTCTCTGGTTTTCTCTCCTCTGTAGAATTCTAATATCAATACCACTCTAGGGAAATGAGGTGCAATATATTCCACCCAGCATATCAGCAACATTAACACTGGCTCCATTCTGATTCCAAAATGTTAATTGTTCTTGGTGATCAAGATAAAAATACAATTTCTGACTTTCAGATTCTAGTGTCAACCTGCATAGAGTGGATTTCTCTATGCCTTTTAACTGAAATGTGTTTTTCATACGAGAATTTGTTTTTTGGTAATTTTTAATAGTATCCAAAATATCAACTGTTGTACCTTCAGTGGAGAGATTTTTTTATTACTTTTCTTGGTGTTTTTCAGAAATCAGTGCAGAGAAAAAGACCCAATCCAGAATTTATTTTTAAGAGAGTAGAGTTTTAAGCAGCTTTCATCATCTTTCCTCTTTTATTGATGAAATAATTATTTAAGATTTGTTTTTTTAAGCAGATTTCGTAGGAAATTCATGAGATAAAAGTATATAAAACTGTAAAGTTTTATGACCACACATATGATAGAATCATAGAATAGTGTGGGTCAGAATAGACCTTTAAAGGTCATCTAGTTCAAATCCCCCTGCAATGTGCAGGGACATCTTCAACTAGATCAGGTTGCTCAGATATATGTACATACTCTGTGTACTTTAATGGATATGAATAGTCTTCAGTATTTACGTACTTTCACAAGTTTGAAATTATTTTTGTAGTGCTGATACAGTTCCCTGTTGTTAGACTTCAGAAATTGTGAAGAAATCTTTAGAAAGACTTCTACTGGAGAAGTTTCACAGTCAAGCACAAAAATTCAAAAGCAGTCACCAACCTGAAAATGTTTTGTGTTTACTTTTCTAGCTGCATGCTGAATTATTAGAATACCTGAAAGAGCTGAATATGCAGCTTGTTTCTTATTTTGATGCTTTGATGCCATCTGTGTTAATATCAAAATAAAAGTAGATTTGAAATTAAACCACAGAAGTATTTTCCTTGGGAATTCCTGCAATTATATTCCTATTTACTTACTTATTTTGGTGTTTAAATGAAATAGAGATATAAAACTGCATTCATTAGTAGCTTATCCCTTCAAAATCTGATGGAATTGAAAGACTTAAATGTTGACAAAAGGAGGATGCCTCAGAAATAGATTGTTATTAAATATCAAATCTCAATCTATGTCATTTTGTTCTAACCATAAGAGGGTTAAGTAGGCTGCCAATAGTACTGTTCAATTAAGAATGGCTTATATCCCATAGCTCTGATATTAAAGTCTGTCCGTTTGACTTAATTCCACAATAAAATTGTTCTGTTAAAAATTCTTGTAACAGCATATGGACAAGGTTTTATGTTAGTCAAGCAGCTGCACACAGAATTCTAGTATGTACTTAAGGAGATACCCTTTTAACAATATAAAGACTTAACCTATATTTACAGCTAGGATTTGCATGAGGGTTTATTCAGTGAGATATTAGTGGCCACCATCTTGCTGCACATGCATTTTTTTTTGGGGTGAATGTATTCAAATAAGAAAAACTCAAATCAGCACAGTGAAGATTATGTCAGAAATACTTTTGATTTATATGTATATATTTGTATATTTGTGGGTGTGTATATATATAGATACATATGTGTAACCCCTAAATCAAACACAGGCTGTGAACAAATACTTTTAATGCTTTCTGACTAATTCAGCACACCGCCAGCTGTCAAAAAGCCTTTAGTCTGAAGTATGTTTCCCAGTACTACTCTAAAAAAAAACTAAATAGCAAGTGATGTGATTTTTTAAAGTGGCCGAGATGCCTAAACATCTTCTGGCATAAAGTTGTCAAACAAGGTGGTGTTCGTGAAGCTTGTGACGAGGAGATACAGAGAAGTGGTCACAGGTCATGTGACATTTATATGTTGACTCCCCTTGACTTGAACTTGACGTGTGCAACCCAAAAGCATATTCAAGTTAGGTTAGACAATTTAGTGTGGGGTTGGTTAACACAAGGTCCTTAGGAAAGGCAGCAGGCAGTGAGAACAGCACAGTGGGAGGTGGGCAGGGTACACACTACCTTTCAGGCCGTTGGTAAGTGACTTTCAGAGCTTACAAGATGATCTGAACTGTTAGGAGCACCAATGCATAAGAGCTGTGAATCTAAGCGGGAGAATTCTCTGGTGTTTAATTTGTTCCTGGGCAGAATGATTCACAGTATTTGAGGAAAAGTGGACTGGTACATGACAGAACAGCAACTGCTGGCAGATTAGAAACGAGAAAAAAAGTTAGGAGTATTTCAACAAACATATGTACAATGAAACAAAGACATAGCCACCTAACTCCCTCTATCTTAGCAAAATAAAATTACCATTTTGATGATAGCTGTCTGTTCATGTAGATAAACCTGATGCAGTAAAATTCTGGACATAATACTTTGGATTTAATTTATAAAATAAAATAGAAACAAGCATCAGTTTATACTGTTTATGAGTTTTCAGTTTAGATTGATTTTGAGTTCCTCTGAGCTTTATATGTGATCCCAGAGAAGGTACTGGATATGATGGATATAGTATAGGTATAATATATATAACATAGTGGATATTTTTATTAATGTACCTGAGAAATAGGGAAACACTCTTAGAACCCATGCCTTTCACAATGTTGTTTTTCTTCTTTCATAAAAATCATTGTGTTTTGTGCTATGAAGTAAAATGACACCATTCAGTATTTTCAGGTTTAACCCAGCTATTCAAAGGCTGCCATTCAATACATTTTGATTTTCAGTGGCAGAAACTCTTGCCTCCAAGCTGGATGCCTCTACAAAGGACCTTTCCTCTTTTTGCCCATCCAAACTCATTCTTCAGCTTTGCAGTTCTCTAATTCCTGCAGAAAATCAGAAGTGAAGCTTTCTAAAATGGGCAGTTGGCCAGCAGTAATCACCCACGTTCAGAAGTGCTGCCTGCTGCTCTGCCTCTGCCTCATGATTTTACAGATCACTAGCCCACAGGATCCTTCTTAATCCATCCCTGCTGGCTTTCATTTTTAAGGTTTTATTATAAGGTTATGCCTCCTGTAAAGACCTTGAACTCTGATATTTGTAAAGAACATTTTTATGCATTCATTATTGTGATATATAATATTTGTTTTAGGCATATAAGCAGAAAACAATACATTACTGCATAAGACATGTGATGCTTACTGTACTTGCAGGTAATGTTTGCAAACTTCCAGGTTTTTAAGGCATTTTACATGTTTCACAGTTGGGATTTATCAGCAGTGGATGTCTCTTTCTAGAACTATAATTTGTACTCTTATCAGCTCAATACTCAATAGTAATTTAGGAAAGATAACATTCTTTTAGACAGTAGTGACAGAAGTGTGTAGTTCAGAAGACAAAGAATAGCAGAAGTCTTAAGTGAAGTATTCAAAACCATAATAAAACATGAGCAGGTGAAAATGTGGCACTTCATTCCCATCCAACAAATGTTGAAAACTAGACATCACTCCATCTTGCTTTCAAATGATAAGTAGGTTTTTCCATGCAAGTTCTTTCATCTAGTGTCAGGAAGTGATATGGAATAAAGTACGCATGCAAGTCTGTGGATATCACTAACGGATATCTGATTTGTTTCAGTCAACTTCACTTGTAAGGAAGTGATTTTATTTTAAACCAGCACATTCTCCTAAATGTGGTCTCAGAATGCTGGAGTACCAAGTACAGCACAGTATCCTTGTGTGTTTGGAAAAGTATCAGATCCAAATAAAACATTGCGGTTTTTTTCATCACCTCATGCTGTCAGCTTTGAAAGATGAGTCTAAAAATTATTGTGTATTGTTAACTCCACAGAAGGATATCTATTGGTTACAGTTCTTGGGATGACAGTCTCATCTCTCTTAAAAACAAAGAGGTGAGCTGGCAGCAGTGCTGACTGTTCTGACAAAAAAGTGTCTGTCTGTTCAATAAATCTTGAACACTATGAAATCAACCATTTGGAAGGTATTTAACAGATTTTCATTTGCCTTTATGGAATAGCAGCCTTTAATATTCTACTTCCATTTGTTTGCAATAATGTGTTGAGCAAAAGTATGTGCTTGTGATGTCTTAAAGTGTAAGGGGTTATTCTTTTAATTACCCAGGAATTTTGGATATTTCGCAAAGCTCTGTTTTGGAAATTTTGGAGAGAGTTTAAATATTTTTTATCTGAAATTCCCTTAAAATGTTCCCCAGCCACTGAAGGATTCTGAGAACATTTCTTGTGATTTATGTTGACTTAAGGCTGACAATCAGGTTTCAGAACACATTTAAAAGAGTAATCTTAAAATATACTTATCAAGAAGTAACAATTGCCATTTGTCTGTCACTTACATGATTGGAAATATGTCAAAATCTGAGGCAAGAACTCTGATAATAGTTAGTTCATAATATTCCTGAAGTTACTAAGAGTTTCTTGTTTCAGTTCTTCAGAACTGGTGAACTTGCTCCTGCTGACTTTGAATGAGAAAAATGAGTGAGCTTCATTCGTATTTTTTTCATTTATTTTGTGTATTTGTTAATATAACAGTCAAATCTGTTAGGTTGGGTTGTTCATTTGGTTTCTCAATATTCATTCAGTAATGTTAAAAGGAAAATTTTGGAAGACTTAAAGGCAGCCTTTTGATGTCTGTTCAAAGTGTTACAAGGAGTTCTTCATAAGTAAGCCACACGGTTCAAATACTCAGTTCACAAACTTTGAAGTAAGTGGCTTGATTGTCTTACCTGCATTTTTAATTGAGTACCTTTGGAGCAGCATTCTCACATAAGTGACATGGTTTTCTTCTATACAGCATGCAAGGATTTAGTGTTCATATTCCATATGACTTAAAGTTCAGCAGAACTGGTTCAGAGCAATGGATTCTTTTATTCCTCTTCTCACAGCTGTAGGGATTATTTCTTATCTAGAGCAATATGTGCAAACAGAACATTAATTTGCAACAAGTGATGCTGTCATTATTGAAATAAAATGTTTAAAACTGAAGCCTGTACTTAAAAGCCAATATAAGCCTACATATATTGCTGAAAATCACCACTGCATTTGATTCCTCATTGGATTGGTCAATAGTATTTATACTAATAATCTCAATGACAATGCGAGTTGTAGAATATTTTCTAATATAGTGTATGATACACAATGCTAAGAAATAATGCTGGAAACCTTATAAAGCAAATGTTTAAAATCTAAGGACTTCGTGTACTGTGTTCGCAGTGTTGACATTTTTTTGAAAAGCTTTACTTAGGAATCTCTGCCTACATTTTTTTAAATGCGAGTTTCTCTCATTTTTAGTTTTGAAGGTTGTAAGGACTCAATTGAGTCATCAGAGATCTTAGAACAACTAATATGAGGTGTGAACCATTTCATCTTCTCTTTTGGAGCCCCATGAGTTTATACAGCTCACTGCAGTCCCAAGGGAGGTAGCACCTCAGCAAAGCATGGTGCAGAGCAGTGTAGAAATGCCGCCTTTGTAGCAAACAGCAAGGTGTGATTTTGTTATTGTTCCTGGGTTACTTCATGGGCATCATGCCCCACCAGTGCAGCTATGCTGCTTCCCATTCTGGAGTGAGGTCATTCAGCACAAATATAGGGGTCTTCTATTGCACAGCATAGCTGTGCTCACAGACTGTTCTTTGCACTGTAGAATTTGAAATGGTTCCAGTTTGCTTAAAATCCCTTTTTTTTTTTTAATTGCTGGCATATTTTGTTTAGTTTCTGTGTCTGGTAGGTACAGTCTGGGCTGAGCTTCTTTTTGACTTTTAGTCTTTGCCTCTGCTTGTAAGAAATAAGTCATAAAATGTACTTTTTTATTCTGCATGCATCTCACATGTGCACCAAGAGCAGGAGGCTCCAGATGAGCACACTGAAGTGGTGTAGTTGGCCTGGAGAGCTGAGTAGCACCTGAAGCTTGGGAGCTGCTGGCACTGGCTACAGATAAAAGTCTTTACTGGTAGTTACTATTGTCAGGCTACCAATGATAAAAACAGATCAAAATTTAGCAGTTTTCTCTCTAAAGCTTGCTGATGAATACTGCTATATGTGAGCAGGGTATTCTTGTTTTTCTACTGGGAGAGTTAACAAAATTTCAGTAATGTGTAAACACTGTGAAAGAAAAATTAGCTATCCCATCTGCTTTCCTCTGACTAACATTTCTTCCATCACATGTTTAACACTAAGCCTCTCTGATGGAATTAAAAATAGATAGCTACAAAGGAGCCCACATCTATTCATTGACACTCAGTCTTTGAAACTTACAACCTTAAAATCACTGGAGTAACAGTCCCAACAGGGCATATATGTAAGTGCCAGATTCTCATTAAATGCTCCAGTTGCACTGTTTCTATACTTCATCCTGTTGGAAAAATTCTGCTGGGAAGTTCAAATATGAAGATAAAATGATGAGGCTTACACAGACTGGGAAAGTGAAAAAGGGTTAATTTTAATTCCTCAGGACAGTGAAAGGCAGAAGTTTTAATTTATTCTGGTTGTCATACCTGCCTGTCACTGCAGTATCTGATCGCCTCAGAATCACTGTAATAGGGACAGTGAATAATTGATCTTTTTGTCTGGCAGCGCAAAAACAAAAAGGGAAGAGGATAAGCATTCCACTAAAGGGTTACGTAGCCTGTGAGTGTGTAGAGATCACAACTATGGGTTCATAGGACATGGAAGCTTTATCCTTTAAATCTCTGCTTTATTACAGATAACCACAAATATCACAAAAGTCACCATGAGCAAGTACGCCTATGATTAATAAAGCAAATATCTCTCTCTCTTTGAAGCTATTACAAATTATCAGCAATCAATAGTATAGCAGCAATCAATAGTAGCAACAATTAATAATAGCAGCACCCAATAATAGCAGCAATCATGTATATTCATAATATTAAAAATTAATACATATTTAGAAGTAGTGAAGCAAACTCAGGAATAACAGTAAATATACTTAAGAGATTACTTATATGTATATATATGGTACCAAGCACATTAAATAGATTCCAGAATAGGCAAAACCATCCCAGAAGGAATGACCAACTCATCCAAGAAGGGCACAAAAGCATTCTCAAAGTGGGCGGACAAAATGAACTGACCTCAATGGTTTTTCTCCAGACTATCTTCCTGTTCTGGCAGTTAGAGCAGCCAATGGCAGTTACTGAGTCTTATTTTGTCAGGATGTTTTCCCCTTTTTCCAGACTATTTTTCACGCTTTCAAATGATAAGTTGCCTTTACAGTTCATTGGTTTTGCACTTATCATCAGTATGTCAGGATGTCTGTGGTTTCCGTGTACCCAGCTGTATTTGAAAGCTGCCAGCTGCGCTTCTCAGGGATGCTTCTGGTTCACAGGCCTAGTTCCCAGGCTAACAGCTCCCAGACTGGCAGGCATGTTCTCTGTCAGTATTTCAGCAGACATTTTCTTCTATGCAGTAATTTTCTCTTCAACCAGGTCACTTTTATGGCTGCTCACATCAGAACTATAAGTGCAAGCTTTAATTTTTCTATTAATAAGAACTTTGTCAGAAAAAAAAGTGAGATATTTGGTTACAAATATTATAGTTTACATAGGTAGTTTAAGTGAACTAAGACTGTGTGAGGTGATCCTCTTTTTAACCTATTTTTTAGTAGCTGTGACATTGATCTGGATCAAACATTACATCCAAGCAGCCTTTAGATTCTTTCTGTGCTTAGCAATGTTTTCCTCCACTTCTGCTATCTCCTGGAAGATTGTGCAGCAGCCAGGCTGTCCCCTGACCTGTGCTGATCTCCTGCTCGGCACCGAGCCATCACGTGTAACCATCAAAAACTGAGTAGACCAGGGACCAAAATAAGCGTGCCATTACCACAGGAAGTGCCCCAATTGGTCTGAAAGTCATTGTCTCTTCTGGAGGAGTTAACCATATATAAAGGGGAATAACTCCAATAGGAGAGATTAAAAGTTCACAGACATTTTGTGAGCTTAATCCTGTGGACATTCACCTGAGCGATAGCAGGCTTTGTTTCATATTCACATTCTGAAAATAGTATTGGCTAAATTTGAGATGAATGTCCTCTCTGTCGTGTGCCTGTGCATTGACATGGGAGTCTCTGTCTTTTATTGGAAATGCTGGTATTAAGACAGAAGTACAAGAGAAATACTATTGCAGGGTGACAGTGAAGGACAGGAGACAGGCAGCTTTAGTGTTCGAGTGCTTACTAAACTCCCCCTGGAATGTCACATATGTAGTCTTTTCTTTTTTTTTTTAATAACAATATAGTAGTTCCTAACAGGATTTCAAGTCTATCAAAACTTTTGAATATTAACAGCAAACCCAAATTATAGGCATAGATTAACAGAACTGAAAAAGAAGCATAACCACATAAAATCACTTAATCAAATATGCATTCAAAATGTTTTATTCTCAGTTTCACTGAGGTGAAGATTGAAACAGTTTTCAAAACAGTTTGACCTGAAACCATAGCTATGATGTCTTTAAAATTTTTGTCTAACTATAGGAACATTGTGGTATTTCTTTCATGATACGCTATTTAATTATTCAGTATCACATAGGGCTTCAAAGTGTCTTGATTTTTTTTCTTGTAGGTGCTTATCATTAGTCTCATCATTGTATTTGAGACAGCTGGATGAGCAGAACTATAAAGCTGTTAAAATTGCAATGAAAGAGGCAGAACTGTCGGTAAAATGTGGGATTCTGAGCTAGAAAAAACAGTACTTCTATTAAGGTCACATGTTAGCGAAGTCTCTCAAATGAATGCACTTATTGATATAAAGTATGTATCTTTGTTCCACAACATATGTTAATGATTAAAACCGCCACACTTCTCATATATTATTAACCATGTGTTCTGCCAGTGTTAATCATGTATTCCTTTGATGCACGCAAGTCCAAGCTATTGGCTGGAGAGAGTATTAGTTAATATACATATAGTGAAATTCTTCATAGATTTGCTTTTTTATATTGTTGAAAGATAATATACCATATTTAAAACATTAGTCAATTCCAATATTAAATCACAGTATAAAGTACTGACAAATTGTCAGCTTTTTGGTAACTATTTTTTCCTGAGTTTAGTCCTGTGACTACTGCTACAACTTTAAGTAATGTTTCTAACTCAAAAAAATTTAATGTCTGATTTTAATTAATGTCATGCACCAAAGCACAAGCAAAAAATAAATGGAAAATAAAGTCAGGAATTAATCATACTTTGAAGTCTTGTGGATGGTTGAACAGATGGATATATGGATAGATGGATGTGAGAAAAAATTAACAAGTGCATCCTAACAAAACATGTTTTCCATATACACAAAATTTATAACAATTAGAAAAATACCCCTTAAAAGCAGTTCTTATCAACTAAAGATATTTCTTAGTTACACAAAATATTTCATTGCACTAAGCCCTTCATGTTGATACCAATAAGACTAGCTTCAGGAGTGAGCTTTTTGCAGCATTCAGACCTATACAGAACTGTCACCCTTTCAGAACTTGCAGCTTGCTTGGGAAACACTTGCACATGCACATTTATAATGTGACTGTCCTATGCCCAGTAAACACCACTTCTGGCTTTCCACTTCTGCAAATGTTGTGCTGTGGGTCTTCTCAAGGCATGGTCTTTGCAGCTGTGCATCAGTTACCAACAGAAACTGCGAGAGAATTACCTCTGTTTCCCATCGTCCTTCCTCCTAACCAAATGCATGAGCTGTTTTCACTGCTTTTAAGATATTCCTTCTAAGACATTCCTGTGAGTTAGCCTAGCCAAGGTGACTGCTTATGCACACTGTTAAATTGTCGTATGTGCAAGCTAATGCAACTTAGTTTAGACCATAGTGGGGAAAAAAAAAAAAGTTACTTGAATCATTTCAAGTTCTACTAAGTCAAATTACTTAGCATTTTTCACAGGCCAGACTAGATGGTCAATCTGCAGGTCCTCTTTTTGTAAATTTAATGTCTTCTGCATATTTGCAATTATATGAGGCATATGTCTTTTTATGTTTTATATGGAATTGGCATGTTGCAGATTACATTACAGTTAGCTTTTAACTCCAGGCTGGTGGCTTTCTGGCTGAGAGGGGACTGTGCTATATTCAAACCATCTAACTTCAGGCAATTCACTCAGATGTTAAGAATCACCTTTGAAAGTACCTCACTTTCTCACTCTCAGGTCAAGAATCTTGAGCTTTTACTTTCAAGTACTCTGCATTGCATCTAATTTAAATGAGATGTGCAAATAATTAAATTTCAGCTCTCTTGGTACAGTTCTTTATTGACCTGGTCTCTCTCCATTTCTTCCCTGTAGGATTTGTCTTTTAACTGATCAGGGCATTTGGATCTGCCCTTTCCCAACTGTTAGAAAACCTGCCCTATTAATAAAGCTAAGATCTTCATTACAGCGTGATGGCTGGCTCATCTGTGTTTTATGGGGATTCTTCTTCTGGGGGCTATTAGTCCCCTTTCTTTTCCCTTTCTAGCTATGTTTAATGGATACTTTTTAGCTTATTAATATAATACTTGAAGTACACATTCAGATAAAAATCATATGATAATTTACTAGTTTGTTACAGTTGCAAACTTTTCAGTTGCAATATGATACACAATTTTGATTTTTTAAAATAAATATTGGAAAGCTGTATTTCTTTTTTCTGCCCCCAAATTAATGTTCAAAAGCTCAATTTTAAAATTGCAAAATGTTATTAGTGTTGTTGTGAGACCCTTGTGGTTTAAATTTGGATTTTTTACACTAATCAACAAAATACCTCTGTTTTTTAAACTGGATTATGTATGTATATGCATTTGTCTATATGTGCAGTAATGATATACGATTGTCTGGATCTGCAGTCTTTAATGTTGCTGTGTGGGTGCATTTGAGAAAAAATATTGCCAATATTTATCCAGTGATGCTTTGATGCCAATTCTCTGGCTGTTTGAGTAAGTGTTGCAAGTTTTATTCTTTTCATTATATCTTTTTCATTGTAGTCAGTGAAGTGTGTGCTCTTGAATTTGGCATTTTAAGTTAAACTATAGTCTCAGTTTTATATGGGCATGATAATTATTGTTGTACTTTGAAATAATTTTGCTAATCTAGGTAGAATAGCTGTATTCAGAGACAGGTATCAGGAAACCTTTTCTTCCCTGAGCCACCACTCTTTTGAGGGCTAATGCAAATAATTTTCCATTTTCTATCACATAAATATAATACACTACTACTTTTTAGATTCTTTCAGAAGATGATATTAAAAAAGTGACTTCTGTTTCGCCTCTTCCTCACTCACGGGTTCTTTATTATTTTACATGGCAGTGCCTCCACCTCCTCTCCGCTGATAACGTCCACCTTTGGGCTGTCTTTCCAAGGTGTAATTTCACTGCCTGCATCTGTCACCGCTCTTGGCTTTTTCAAATGACATTAATGTGAAGCTGAACTGACTTCTGACATCTGGCTGTTGCCCAAAGGTTATGAACAGCTCAGAAAAAGACCAAAGTCTTGTTAATTTGTCTTTGCTGCTGCTTGGCAGTATCATAAGCAGCCTTAGTTCCTGAAACTGTGTGTAAATTGTAAATGTGTCACTGCACTGAATATTTATTCGGTATTTGGATGACTTGTGGTATCTGAAAGGACTGGAGGTGTCTTTAGAGGAAAAGAAAAATACTACTGCTGAAGTTTGTGGTTTAAGGTTCTAAACTTTCCAGGAAAAGCAAATAAAGTCCCTAGCAAACATGGTGACAAGTTAATAAAAATTAATTTAAATAATAATTACTGTAAGACAGTAGGAATGCATGTGATGGCCCTGACCTATTCAGGACCTGCAGAATGTTGTACAGTCATAAATGAGACAAGGAGAGAGAGAGCCAGATTGTTTGGAAGCTGGCCTAATAGAGTAGCATTGAATCCTCAAGGAATTAACAGATTCATATGCCTGTCCCATTCATATCTTCAGGAACAGGCTGTGTTTTTTTCAGCAATGTCTTCTTTAGAAGGATAAATATTTAGAACAAACCACCAAACTAGAAAAGAATTGTATCAAAACACTCTGCAGACTGCAGATATCTATGTATCTGTACATGTTTTTCTCTTAGGGGATGGACTATGAGAAAAATCAGCGTGGAGCGGTGTTAACCATATTTACTGGGCTTGTAGAATGAGGTTATAGTTATAAAAGTGGTACTTAACTTGTATAAAAATAGAAAATAGAATATTAAATTCTTTTTGGGGGGTCTGAGGTTTACACTGATAATCGCAGCAGTCCTATTATTGCTGGAATTAGAATGGACAGAGCTTTAATCAAAAACACTTCCTCTTGCATCATCAGGCAAAAGAGAGTGTTTCAATGTACTTTTTATTTTCCTCTTTAACCTTTTTCAACTCTGAAGTTTGAAAAATATAGGTTTCTGTTATTCTTCCAGAGCCAAAGATAGATCAGAAATTAATTATCTTAATCACTATGCAGCTAAGTGCCAAAGGGGAAACCTCTGAAATGAAATAAATTTAAAGAAACATTTTAATTGTTGTGGATACCTTTCCAAAATGTATTTAAAGCAAAGGGAGGAGAGAGAAGAAAGTGTCTGTTCTTTAAAATCTTTTAAATCCTTTTAAAGTCCTTTCATATAGTATTTTCTCAGATAATGTTCAAAAATACCTATCTTAGTAGAAATTTCCAATGATGTGATTATATCTAAGTCTGAAGCTTGTGGTTTGAGAGGCTGGTAACTGTACATATTAAAGGTATACCAAGACAACTTTCAATTATACACTCAGTTTGTGCAAGGTTATTATATTTTACTGTGCATTCATATCCTTCATACTTAATGAACCATCCAAGAAGTGTTAAATGTGGCCTTTCCTGTATGCCCTATCCCTGAGCTATGTTGCAGAGTCTGGGATGGGGGGTGCTGTCAAAGTCAACCTTGCCCTCTGTTTGTCCCTGTAGTGGCTAAAACTGTTTTCTCCACCAACTCACTCCAGGCTTGTGCAGATCTCTTGTCACAGCTGTGCTAAATGCAGCAGTCTGGTGGGAGTATGGTCAGTCAGTCTTTCATGACTGCCCTCCCTGGCCGCAGGGGATGGACTATGTCAAGTCATTTCTTTTTCATCCTGTGCCATGGAACCGAGTTCAGGGAAGACATTGTGTTCCCTTGCCTTTGTAAGAGAAGTAAAACTCTAGTTTTACACTTCACTGTCTGAATAGAGCTTCTCCTCATTACCTGATATTCCTCCTCTTATTTTTCCTAGAAGGAGTCATTGGTCTACATTTAAAGTCTGGCATATTCAGGATTCATAAACCCACATAGCATAGATGGTACAAGCTCATGTATGACAAAGCCCGCAATGACTTGCCAAGGGGGTACAGTAGGAAGTTCCTAAGCAGTTTTAGGAAACTTTATGTTAATACAAATTATTTTGTTACAGTGCTATTGCTCTTTTTTGAATATGAAGGATAAACCATTACTGACGCTTAGCTATCTATGGTTACAATTTCCAGATAGAGTTATCTTGAAGACTGTTTTTTAAGGACTAATTAGCAATTGGTCAAAATAGTTCAGTCTATATTTTGATGTTTTGGCTTGGTGGGGATATTTCAACTGTTTAGACATAGCAAGAATTCTTTTAGGTGTATGTATGTACAGTTAAGTAATGATGGTGTGTTAAGTACCTTTGAAGAGTACCGTAACTCATAGTTTCCTAAGTAAATACAGAAGCCAGAAATAGCAAATACAAATCTCTTCTTTTACAATGCAATTAGCTTTCCCTCAGTGATCATATTTGAGAATTTGTAGTGGTGGAAATTTTTTTTAGATTTTTCCCATCATAAGAACACATTTTTAGTCATGAAGCCAGATAACACGATGCTTACATCAAAAGTACAAGCACTGATTGGGAAAAAGACATTCACCTCTCACCTAGTGGGAATGCTTAGTTGCAAAATTCGTCAAGGCTGTCTTGCAAGTTTTTCATCATTTTTAGACAAATCATGTCATGAGATTTAATGTTAGCTCTTTTGTTACTAGACAATTATAGCCTTTATGCTATAGCCTCCCTGAAAATATATGCGTAATAAATTATGTAAAAACACTGTTGTGAAGCTGAATCTTATCTGTCTGCAGCCTAAAGTTCCCTGATAAAGATGTGAAAAATGAGATCGACATGATCACAAGCCTGAATGAAGGCTTCTGTTCTTAATCCCTTACCATGTTACCTTCTCCTCGCACATGTTAATTGAGAGTTGAGGTATACCCTTCTGGGCCGCCAGTTGTGCATGGTGGGTGTCATACTGGCAGCTCCTTTTTGTTTGCCCACACTTATTCAGAGCAACCTTGTCCCAGAGCCCTCTATAGCCCAGGCAGTGCAGAATGTGTGAGAAGGTGCTGCTTTCTGCACTCACCCAAGGGCTTCTGCCTCATCCTGCTTCCGGCAGATCAGAGAGCAAATTGTGCCCCTGTTTGCAGGAAGCTCCACATTGCCGGCACATGGATTCAGAGAAAAGAGGGAAATATTTATAACTACAAAATAAAACCATGATTCACTGTCCTATTTTTTTCCCCAACTAGAAATCTGAGGATTGGAACAGATTTTGAATAGGCTTCACCTGACTTCTGTAGGGCAAGTAAAGTTGTATGCTGTTGTTGAAAGCAATTTAGGCTTGCTTGTGGCTTTGCTGTCTACTGTAGTCGTACAGTAAGAGTGAGACTACAGGAAGCAAAATTTTCAAATTAGAGCAAGTATGATTCACTGTATTTTGAACATCTCAGAATTTTTCCTTCATTTTGGCATTTAGAAATCTCTATCAGTCCCTGTCATTCATGTCCTGGTTTTGAGATTTCTTTCTCCCACAAGGTCCATGAGGTTTTTAAAACCTGTGCACGCTCCTTAGGTGCACTCAAGCTCTGTGTAAACTGGATCTGTCAGAGGTCTGATCTCCTGTGACCACGTGCACAGTTTAGCATCCTTTTTAACAGGCCTTCCTAAACTACATTTGTGTTATTGCAGGACAGTATGCAGACATATGTAAACTGCTGGATCTCTCGTCCCCACAACCTTCAGGGACAAGAAAGATTGTTACTGTAGGCTTGGGTCAGGTCTGGCAGCTCAGTGATTTGAGGAGCAGGACTTCAGGGAATGCAAGAAAACACTGTAGGTGTAGCCCATTGAAGGGTTTTTGGGTTTGGGTTTTTTTCTTTCATTTTCATTACCTTCCTTCCTTCCTATGGTAGTCATCAGTAAAATTACTTGGAACTGGACCTGGAATGAAATATCGGACTCTTCATGCTTCATTACACAGGGCAAAAAAGTAGTCAGCATAATTTCCTCAGCCCTAGTTTGAAAATCAACATGTTCATATAGTTTCAAATTTTTACATTATATCAAGTGAGCATGTCCTTTGTTTTCTACACTTGTAATAAAAAGAATATTGTCATTTTAAAAGACTTTATGCAAAGGAAATTCTGATAATAAGGCAAGGAAATATTTTTCATTTTTTACTAAGAACTATTCAGTCAGTTCCTTTGTAGACTCTTTTCATTAACTAAATTTTTAATGATGGAATATATGCCTGAATTACTTCTGTGCCTCAGTACAACACAGAAGCATGATCTTGAAATATTTTAATGGCTGTATGAACTCTGCTTCTGTGATCATTGTTCCGAATCTTTATTTGCTATAATAAATTTATCCTGAGTCAAATACATTTAAATCAATATCTTACAGTGTAAATATAAGAGCGTATTTTAATTAAGGCAATTTTCTGCATTCAATCTTGAAAGATTTTTAAAACTGTTAATCAAAGAATAATTAGACTGTTCAGTCATTGTGATACAGGTAAATAAACAAATATGCATCTTATTATCTCTTTAAAATGCTGACTTAATGATGTGTTACTGTACCTTGTATCATCATGTAACCATACTGTGCAAAGACTACTATACAGACTACAAGGTCTGTCTTCATAGAATCACAGTTATACAGGTTAGAAGGGACCTCAAGGATCACCTGGCCTGACCTTTATTGGCAAAAGTGTGGTCTAGAAAAGATGGCCCAGCACCTTATCCAGCTGAATCTTAGAAGTGTCCAATGAAGAGGAACCCACCACTTCCCTAGGGAGATTATTCTGATGGCTGATTGTTCTTATTGTGAAAAACTGTCCTCTTGTGTCCAATAGGAATCTCCCCAGAAGTAACTTGTACCCATTACCCCTCATCTTTTCCATGTGACTCCTGGTAAAAAGGGTGTCTCCATCTTCTTTCTAATCACCCTTCAAATACCTTAAATACTATGATTCTATAATAACTTATTTGTTGTCACAGACAATTTATCTAGAGCAAGCCCCAAGAGCTTCAAACTTTTCCATCACTTGAAATTTCAGGCAAGTGCAGACCTGTCACTAGAACTATTCTCGAGATTAAAATTCTGTCCAGACTGTCTAGGGATACACTGGGTAAGGTGGAAAACCTTCACATCCTTTATCCTTCTTTCCCTTCTATTGTAGGAGCTCTGTCTTTCTCAATTTATAGGTACCAAATCTAGCATAATAAAAACCCTGCATGCTGTAACACAAAATAACATTTAGTATTGAAAAATAATAGAATCATAGTTTATCTTAAGGTCATCTGGTCCATGCATGGCTGACTTTATAACTAGATCAGATGTCCCAGGGTCCTGTCCAGTCAAGTTTTCAAATGGTCTTCCATAAATGAGAACACATTGGTGGGTTAATTGTTACAGATAGGTATTAAGTGTGCAGTCTGTGAATTTTAAATATAGCTCTGAGATGAGGCAAAGTACCCTTTGCCAACTGGATATCGTACTTCTCTTTCTCTTTAGAAAAGGCAACATGAATGGCATCTGAGAATATATTTTGTTACTGTGAATTCACATGACAACTTCTCAGAGTTAGTAGAACTATTTCTAGTTGTGAAATACAGAGCAGTTTGGTGAATATGTGGGCCATTATCCATCATTATTTTCTGATGCAGTCTTAGAAACTTCAGGTGGTATAGCTTGGCTGTGTATGTACCTAGGGGGCATTTCATAGGGGATGCATTTTCTGAAAATGTTTTCAGATGTCCCACAGCCTCACACAAGGCTTTTGTGGAAACTCAAAAAAGAGAAGGGAAGAAGCCTGGAAACATTTCTGGGTCCATCATCTAGGATACAGCTTGAGAGTCTGTCCCCGTACATGGGGTTCACAGCAAATAGTAACTGAAGTGCTGATCCCAAGCATGCTCTAGATATTCATTTTCATAAATTTCTCTCCCAGTTGACCCTGTTTTCTCCTCTGATAAATTTTAATGTGTATGCATTCTCTCAAGGAGATAGACCAAACTGTAATAGAAAGTTTCATGAATATTGATTCTAATAGGTTATAGTTGCTAAGGTGCAAAGTACTAAGTAAATGCTATAAAATTAAATTCATTCCTGAATAGAATAAATATTTTATCAACATGCATGGGATGGGAATTACTGCATTGCTTACACTGCATAACTCATTCTTGGATTGTGTCTCAAATTATTGCCAGTAAAATCTTCATGACAATATGATGTATTTGCCTTAACGTGCATAGTTTGAAGACAAACAATTTTAGAATTAATGCACAAATTTTATACTTTTTATTGAATATTTTTCCTTTAGTTTTCTTCTCTTACACTTTACATTTTAGGTACTATGAGTCCAGTTGGATAGGAAATTACCATGGGAAATTCCATTACCATGGGAAATAGCCTTAGAACATTGAAATAGCCTTAGAACATTGAAATATCAGGGATCACTGATTTCCGATTATGTGATTTCCCATAGTAAGCTTGAACAGTCAAAATAGTGGACCTTAAACCTATCAGCTTCTAGAAATGAACACTGTTCATTTTATACCTTTCATCAATAAATGTTCAATCACAACTTTACAAGAGGAAAGGGGAAAAATTGCTTACAAGTCTGAAAATTTAGGCTAAAGTTACTCAGAGATTATTGCTGTTAACAATGATAGACAACAAAGATGAACTAGTTAAAAGAGCTCAGATGCAGCAGTCAAAAGTATACAGTAGTTCTACCTTTTCACACAAAAGTGCAAAATTATCAGAAAGCATCATATATGAGACTTACATAAATTAGAAAAATGTGCAAAGATGTGTAAAATATTTACATGTTAATCCAGGTGCATTTATTTCAACCCTTTTATGGTGGTTTTACATGTATAAACATTGAGATTAAATTTACTAAGCATTCAGCTATTGTTAATTAACTATATATCAGATTGAAATAATGAATGGATAAAGTTTATAATGTGTATGTTTACTTGTGCTGAGATATTGTTTATTTAAAACAGAGTCATGCAGACATAATGTAGGCTCTGTTTTGCTTACAAAATTCTGGAGCAACAGGAGTGTTAAAGATCCATCTAAACATGGTACATGAATTGACCATGAAGTTGCTTTGTCTATATTTTCTTTACAAAATGATGAAGCTCAGCTATAGTTAGCATGAACATTTTTCGTATTGTTATATATGCTCTCAACAATGGAAATAAATTGCTTAGAGATTTAGTCTAGAACTATTTTTTGTTGTTTGTGTTGTTTGAAGTTGTTTTGGTTTTGTTTTTAAATGGCAGTCAGCATAGATTGAACCATAGTTTTATAAGTACTTCTCGAACTTTTTGAAAATTTCTGCTGTTAATTTCCTCTGAAGCAAATATTGAGGTCTGAAGAAATGTCATTTGGTCAGATTGCTCACTAGTCGGGGTCTTGATAAAAAAGAATGTTATTTGTTGGGCTTTGCCAAAATAAATGAAAAAGTCATGAAAAATAAGGAAAAATAGCATTCAGTTCTAAAATATATTCTTCAGATAGCTGAAGGAACTTAGAGAATTTTAACTGCAAATAGTTTTTTTCCTACTATTTTTCCACTCTTATGGTTGGTTGGTGTAACAGAGACGTCTGAGTCAGTATGAAAAAATAAATAAATTCAATAAGTAAATTGTACCTAATAATTTAATAGGTTTACTTCTTTTGATGCCTTTCCATAAGATGTTTTAATCTGGGGGATGAGATCCTGCTTTCTTCAAACCTCACAAACTGTTAAACTTCTTGCTTTGCGTAGAGGGCTCAGATTAAAGCTAGCCATGGAGCTAAGATTGTTTCTGCAGAGTTATCTGACTGTTTGACAGTGCTTCAGAGTTTACTTCTGTGAATGCAGTGCAGAACACCTAAGTGACTTACTGTTTGGTTGTTCTCAGTGCCTCATGAGTCAGGACATGTAACGATACTTTCGGGTTTTTTGGTGTGAATTTCAGTTGAGCCACATTTTTTGTTCTCCTAGATCAGCTTGCTTGAATGCTACTATCAGTCATCTTGTTAGCATGGTGTGATTTAAATATACTGTAGCACTGTACAAAGTTCTGTTCCATTCAGCAGAATCTCTGTTGCCCCCTTTTTTCAGATGACGGTTGCTGCTGGTACGAGCATTGAGAATAACATTCAAAGGACCATATCCTGCCCTAATGTATGTTCAAAGTATCTTGGATTATTGTGTAGTTTAAATAAGCCTCCTTATGTGAATTTGATATTTTGTTGCCCACAGAAGTTTGTGCATCTTGAGGTTACTTTGCATTATATATTTCAGAGTCAATGAATATTGTACTACAAGTGAGATCTCAGCCTATCAAAATGACCAAATTACTGTCTTTTTTTTTTCTATACGACTTGATGGTGCAGCTAAATAAAGGCAGTCTTTAAATAATCACAATTCCTTCTGCATTTACCTTGCTTCCCACCCAGCTCAATGCTCCTGTCAGTTGAAATCAGAAGAACAGCAATAGGCAAAATGAGGAAAGCAATGAGAGGCTATACTTATTCTACTTAACCTTGTTCTAAATTGGATTTTGATATAAAGATGTGTAATACTAAATTTAGAAGGAAGGCAATTTCATTTTTCTTACTTAAAAAAATATATCCTATGACTTAAAATAGAACAAGGGAGGAGCTATTATTGTTTAGGTATAATAAGAAATCTGTTTTATTAACAAAAGAAGCAAATTATTCACTTGTAGTATAATAGGTCATTTATCTTTTTTTTTAACTAAAACTATTCAAATAATGGAAAGTCATTGGGCCAAAATTGAACTCTTATACATCAATGGGGAAACATTAATGAGAATTTGGGATGTACCACTGAGAAAAAACTTTGGTTCTGTATTACATGGAAGCTTCTTTTTATCATGTAATGTGTTTAATAATTTATTTTTCAGCTAAAGATTATCATGGTTATAGGGGAACTGGCAGAAGGAGTTTTCATCACCTTCAGTTCTATTAAGATATAGTAAATAATCAAAGTACAAGGACAATATAGCAATAATAACTCATAGCTAAGAGAAAAAATACTGTGATTTAATATTAACAAGAAGCTAGTTCATCCTCCCTATCTGGGAAAAAAAATCTCAAAATCTTAGACTGATATTTTTCTGGAAAGTTTGTGCTCTTAAGGGAATATAGAGAATTTCTTAGACTACATTCATAGAAGATACTGCATCTGGCTACCTGAATAATTATGGATCTCTAAATACATTCCTTGAATGGACCAATATAAATTCTTGGCTATGATTTCTACGTTTAGTTCCAGTTTTAGACTTGATTCTACACAGAGGAAAAAAGCTTCCTCAGTGCATAATGTATGATTAATCCCCATCTTTTTCAACATGACTTTAACTCCTCCAAGGCAATTTTAGTATTTCAGTCTGCAAATGGTACCATTTTTAAGGGAAGGTAGTAATATGAAGGCTAATACTATGACAGAATTGGCAAGCATGGAAAAATGCAGGATTTCAGATAGAGTTATAGAAGTCCGTATCATTACTTCAGTATTGTTTGGAGTATTTTCATTTGTTGTTCTGTTTTTTTGAAAATTACACTAAGACAGGCTCTATATAGCTGCCTTCTTAAAAGAATGAAATAAACCAACAACTCAGAGGTTGCCTTTTATTCTTTGTATTGTATCTGTTACCACTAAAATCAGTAAGCAATTCATGTTCATAAACTGCCATGGAACAAGAATATCCTTATTCTTGCCTTCAGAGATCACAAGAGCTGCCATTGTAAGCTACAGTTCTTAATTATGCCCCATTTTTAATTTTGTTTCCTTCACTTTGGACTTCTGTGAGAATGTTGTGTTTTTTTTCCTCTGGAAAGAAATCGATCAACCTCCACAAGAAAGGGCATAAAATTTAGAATTCATTAAATACTCTTCTAACTACATCTCCTGATTTTTCTTTCTGAAGTTTAATGTTGAATTTAATCTTGTTGTCTCTTCTCTAGAGACAGTGGAGGCTAGAGCCACTCTCACCTGTTGGCTCTCTGAAGGTATCAGTCTTTCTCTGTTGTAAAAAGAGGACCTAAATTACTACCTCGACTTAGATACCTTGCTTACAGATGATCAAAATTAAGTAATACCAACCTTGTTTTCCCAAATTAAGATGATGATTAGGACAAGAATCACATCAAGAACCTGTAACCCTCCTAAAAGCCTGGTGTTCAATTAAGCTATGATGCAGCCACTTTCAATGAAGAAGGAAGCACCATTTGAAGCATCATCCGCTCTTAAGATAGCTTGGATGGATTGTCACTGGGGGGTCTTTTTCTCTTAACTTAAACAGTAGGTTAGGCAAATAGCTTAGCCTAGACACTAAAGACTCATTCTCGAAGTTAAAACTTGGGAAAAAATGTAATTCTTGTGCAGATAACAGTGAAAAATCTTGCAATTCAGTTGAAGACTTTAATATTTATCTCTGAAATCTCTCCATTAACTAAAAAGCATTCTTAAATGGTCTTCAATAAAAAAGTTAGTTCCCATTCTAGATTACACTTTTAGTGTAAATGTACTAAAAATAAAAACTTTCATGTTTAAACTACTGTTTATTTCCTCCCCAGGAGAAAGCAACACAGTTCAGTCGCAAAGGGTGTGGAATAATCTCTGGCCATTATTATTTACTTGTACCCAAAGTCATTTTCAAGTGGTCATGAGACCTAATTTTAGAGTGTCACTTTTTAATGGTGCAAACAACCAAATTCTTAATTCTGAAGACTCTTAACAGAAAGGCACGGTATTGGTTCTCTTTCAGATTTCCTAATAATTGTCAACGAAAGTTTATCTGTATATGTAAATTATTTTTTATACTTTAATTCCTCAAATTTCAGTTTTATCAGATTGTTGACTATATAATTAATAATGAGTGAAAGTCCTGTTAGATACCAAAGAATCCTGTTCAGAGACAGAATTTAAACCATACCAACATCCGTATGTCATGCAAATGTACAAAGCCTTCAGCAAGAGTGAAGAGTGGAAATCTACGCTCACTCTTTCACCCAGCACATTGGAGGGAGGATAGGAAGGGAAGGCACTTCTGCTTTACAAGAACTTCTCTTGGCACAAGATCTTCCTGGGGTGCCATAACAATGGCAAAAGCAGATCCAGCTTCAGTTTAGAGAAGTACTGTAACTGAAAAAAGTCATCCAAAATTTGATGAATAATTGCCAAGTGTTGTATTAATTCCTAAAATTTCCTAGTGATTTGAAACGATGTATGTAGCCATTCGTTACTGAATAAAGCCGAACTCCTTAGACTTTTTTGCAGGTACACTTTTGTACTATGACTGATTGTTCTTATGTTAATTTTAAAGAATTGCTAAAGTAACAACTTAATGCACTTTGTAATATATGAGAAAGAAAATTAATTAATTCATGTATTTTATGCCACTGAATTCCAAAGCTGCAATTACCTGTGTGAACCACACTTTTAATAACTGGCATTAAGGCTGTCAAATCTACAGCTGAAACTGTTTGCATGGTAACTTTTCAGTTATTGGGCTACATTATTTTGATATGTTTTCTGGTTTCTTGTAATTACTTTGAATTGCATAATTTTGTAGTTCTGCCTTTTGTAAAAAGGATAGCTGTGGAGGATGCTCTCAGAAGCATAACATTTTCAGTTAGTGTATATTGCACTAGTTCAGCATTTTAATTACATGGAATTAATTATACAATGATAATTAATTATAAAACTCAGCTATTTAGTAAAAAAAAGGAACAATACATTTGATTTGGTTTTCTGGATCTTAGTCTCAGACCTAAAATACATTTCTAGAAGTGCTCCTCTAGAAGCAGAGGTTGTGATGCTAAAACTGTACAGAAAACATAGAATAGATTAATGAGACATATATGCTAAAATATTTTTAAATGCTATATTAAGGTTGAGTAACATCTCTTAATGTTATTGATAACCAATCTAAGCAGGTTTTTAAATATAAAGTGTGTATAGTACATAATTTCGCTTAATAGAAATATACTGCAAATCTTGCAATAACACTAAAAATGAAGAAACTACTGTATATTCAAAATTTAGAATTCAGATATGATTTTCAAGTTAGAATTTCCTGGCCAGTCTCCCACAAATGAAAAAATCTAATTTCCATGCTGTTTCTTGTGAAGTTTACACCTCCACAGTCTTCATTATAGGCTTCAATTTACTTTAATTCCCACATAAGCTTTCTTTTTTCTATTTCTCATTATTATAAATTGTTTACATGACAGGAGCTGAGTGGAGAAATTGATAGCTACTACAATAGTAATATGCTATTGCAGTTTATTCCCTTCTCTTACGTATTGTTCAGTGGGATAATAAGAGGCACTTAACTACTAAGTTTGCTGACTTTCATGCAAGATACCCCAAATCTTGACCGTGTATGTGTATATATATAAATATATACATATCTGCATTATTTGTATAGGTTAGTCTTGAAACAACCACTACAATTGCTGTATAGTTTGCAAACACTGTTCCTTGATAAGAAATAATTTCTGTATATGTACTCTTAAAGTATAAATACATTCTAATATGTCTGGATGGACAGTACTGGTGGACATAGAGAGACAGACAGAAAAATCTGTCATACTCTGATACTTCAGTGCCATGACTTGATGTCTGGAAACAATGCAAGCGAATGGTCAGAACAAAGACAGGACACTTTGTATGCAGATCTAGTTGCTGTGGTTGCATGACCTTGAGCTTCTGAAAAATAGGAGTATTAATGCTCCTTGTTTTTACAGCTCTTTAAGGTCCACAGTAAAAATGTAAACAGCAAGAGCAAAAAGAAAATAGTGACGGGTATTAACATTAAATATGCTGTGTTTTCTTCATTCAAAACAGCAGAACTTAAGTTTATGGTTTTTAAAAACAAAATTGCTCTGTATAATAAATGCAAACATACTTCACTGCATATAACTGTAAAGAAAAATAATTATTTAATTTTATTCAAGTGTAAAACCAATGCAATTTGTTGTTTCACCATCAGCTATTCTGCTGGTCTTTCGTGGACAAGCCACATTTGTTCTGTCTAAAGTCATACATACCTTAAGGATTCCTCCATAGAGCTAGTTGGAAGTTTTAGAGTAATTATTTGAAAATGCAGGGGTTTTTTAATTCCAGCCTATGTGACTCAGGCTGTTTTCTTTGGGCAGATGTTTTTATTAATTACATAGCTTAATGTGTGTAAATTTTTAACATCAATGTTTTTATTATCTTATGGCTTTAGACAATTTATTGAGCATATATATAGTCATTTTCTACAGTAGTTCAATAGGAAACCAGCAATTTGCTCATATTTTATCAAATTCAGCTGTTATGCAGCATCTAATGAAACTGCTGGTTTTCATTCATCAGCAGGTTTTCATTAGTTTGGTAACATTTTGCCTCTGTATTAGTACTGAGAAAAATCATAGTCCTATCACTAGAAAACAGATGGGAGGAAATGGTTCCATAGAGGAGTTTTAATGCATAGAGAAGATATTTTCTAGGTAACAGTGATGGTCTTAGATGCTTTCAGTTACTACTTTTCTGGAATTTGCATTTGTCTTTGAAAACAGAGATACAGAAAAGCCACCAATTGTTAATTACTGAGAAATAACTAATTTCGCAAAGGTTAATTGGCAAATTCCTTTGTGAGAATAGAAGAACACCATCCGTCCTTTGCTGTACCCTCCTACTCTGATCCAGCAGTCTTGCTGCTGACACTTTCCTGACCACTTTGTATGCTGAGTTAAGAGGGCTGTAAAGGAAGCTTGACTCTTTACTGCAGCTATTAGCATACTGCCATCATCCCCTACTAATAGTGTAATCTCAGTTTTATTCAGTTCCAAGGGCCTGTATTCACTTTGACACCACTATGGATCAAAATTAAGCTTACATCCCAGCATTCTTACTGGTCCTTACCAAAAAAACCACCAAACACAAAGCCAGCAGAGGTCAAAACTCTCCCCATATCAATGAAACATTGGGAGAAACTATCCTTGAAAGATGACTAGTGTGCTTCTTGGCAAATATGAGCCTAAATGGATATAGAAAATCCTTTTAATTTTTTATTTATCTGTCTGTGACACATGGCTGTCAAGTACTGTGATTCTGTTAGCATTACAATGTAAAGTAATTTTCAATTTTTTCAGAGACATGGATAATTGTCACTCACTGTGATCAGTGAAAGCCTGCGATAAATTGCTCACTGTCATCTGAGACTAGGATTTAGAGGGATATCTATCAGTTTCTTAGTTGTAATCTTGTTTGTTTGTTTGTTTTAAATACTGTGTGTTGATATGCTAATATTTCAATTGAATGGAAGTATCTGACTAAACATCTCCAGCTCTAGTTTTAGTAAAAAATAAGTAACCCTGATTACTTGTAATTTGATCAGTATATCAAGCATCGCAGACTTACTTTCTTGCAACCAGTGATGCTACTCTCTCTTGCTTTTGTTTCTTGTAAATTTTGTAGATACTAAAGACATTGACTGACTCCTGGCAGTTTAAATAGTCAGTTATTGTGAAAAGAACATTATTCAGTATCTACAAAAATTTTCAATCTCCTAAGAGATGAAATCTCCCCAAATAGCAGACTGTGTCGTTCCCAGTGTGTCTGAAAACAGGCTTACATGTTTCTGTTCTGCACATTTTTTGCTCTAAAGATTTGGAAAGTTGTACTAAGTTAGGTTCTACCCTGGGTAACTGGCTGAGGAGAGGTTTAATGTAGAAAGATTAGTATCTTGATCCTGAATAGTTAGGACCAGAACCTGTGAAAAAGAAATCAGCTCAGATTCAGTTTATTTTTATGTTTAGATCTCAAAGAATTCCTCAATTAAGCTAACTACTGAAAACTTGAAATTCTGCATTTTGGTGGGATTTTAAAGGACAACAGCTGCTACTTACAGTGTTTTCTTCCTATTATATCATACTACTTGACATCAAAGAATATTGCTTTGGGACGCAATCAGGTGTTCTTTCATGATAATATAATATGCTAACATGTACAAAATACACTTTTAAAATCAGTGTCCATTAGGTTGGAATTCTTTGAATTATATTAAACAGATCATTCAAAGTCTTGAAATGGGATTACTCAAAGTCTCAACAATTATGAAAGTTTAAGCTTACATAAACTTATGGACATGCTACTTTTTACAAATGATGATAATGAAGGTTTTGATTTAATCTTTTAACACATTTTAAAGCTGAAGTTAAATATACCTATTGAGGTTGAACAGTCATAACTTAATATGTGTTTAGTCAAAGTTTAGAAGAACTTTTTATTACACCTTTGCAGAAATCTTTTTTTTTTTTCTTGTTAAAATATATGCCTAAGCTGAATAATGAAAGTGTCAAGGACAGCCATGAAATGGCAGTAAACAATTAGTTCACAGAGCATCAATACTAGTCATGTTTACGCTAGTCATTGTTAATATTGATGATCAGCACTTCAGCACTGCCGTCCTGCTCCTAAACCTTCAGAGAGTGCTACATTGTGTGTTTATGTTGTGGAGTGTATGAACTCAAGTGTTTGATGGGTCATCGAGTCCACCCTGTGGTTCTTGTTTGCTGCTCATGGCTGTGATCAGAGCCCATTGCTGATCCCACCGGCCCTGTCTGCTGAGGTGTTGCTCTCCTGAGCAACAGTTCCTACAGATATAAACCACTCTGATTTACGTGGGGATGTGCCTGGGGCACATCCAACTCCATGACTGGAAAGTACCTTTTCCCCAACATAGATATAGCTGAGGTGAATATGCTGCCAGGTCAATCTGATTTAAAATGGAACCAGTTCTAAACCCATTTAGAAATGGTTTTTATAAATGTAGCTAAAATATATGTAAATGCATATAAATTCCTCAGAAGATGGTAGAAGGGATTTTGTGTGTGACAGATAATGAGACAAACCCGTTGCTTTTGTTGGTTAAAACAGTGTTCCTTCAAACTAAATCCCACAGTGCAAAACTTCTGTCATTGAAAGTGGTGGTAGCTGCTGTTATTGTGGTTGCTAGCCATAACAACGGCACTAGCGCAGAGTTTGAGAATAACCTGTGAGTTTTGAGGACAACATAACCCCCACAGATGTTCAGGAAACCCCACTCAAGCTTTGCTGCTATGCTTAGAGCTACTCATAGAAATAAAATAAAAATCATTGTGGACTCTAAAACAAAGGCACTTGATGTCTATATAATCAGATTAGAGCAAAAACTTCAGTACTGCCAATAGTTAATGTTGATTGATGCTGAAATATACTTTTGCTGTCAGGTGTCTCCTAGTCTCTCTTGCATTTGGTGTATAGCATTTTCTTCATGAACCTGAGAGTCTTTCTCTCTCTTGCTGATGTGGCACCTTTGCTAGAGCCAAGGGGAGGCAGAGGAACAAGCTCTCTGATACGAAGGGGAAAAATCCTGAACTAGAAGGAAATAAAGATTCGATTGAAAAGGGCAGCCAAGGACTAGAAGGGGGGAAAATAGTGATGAATCATTAAGCGTGGAGTCTGGAAGCAGGAGTAGCATCAGAGACACCAGTGGCTCTAGGGGAGGGACACGAACTGAGACAGATGAGAAGTAGAGTGGAGAAGGAAGTTATAAATGACACAGTTCTCCCAGCTGAAAAAGCAGATCATCTAAATGAAAACTTTTCATGAAAATGTGTGCATGAGACAACCATAATCCTGATATTGGCACCTAAATAACACTCTTCTACTTCTAACACTAACATTTCTAATATAGCCCTTTTACTGTAATTATATATACATACAAATGTATTACATTTTGAGTGGTGAGATAGAAATTTTGTTGTAACTGTTTCCCCAGCCAGTAGTTCTGGTTTATTAAACTGCTAGTAGTTGTCTGCTAAAAAGTAACAAACATGCTCCAAGAATGAAAAGGAATTATTTTAAAGGTCAGTATTGCTTAAGCACTTGTTTCATGCTTACAGCATATTGGAGTTAGAAATAATTGGAAGGCATTCCTATATTCCAAGTGACAGATTGGAGGAAAAAGCTTACACCAAAGATTATGTTTTGAATTTCCTCAGTGCCTCAAGGAAATCATTGGCTTGGAAATGTATAAATGCTTTATACAATAAGGATTGAGTATAATACTAAGGCAAGGATTAAACTTGATTTCAGTTTCCCAAAGGAGGTAACCATGGAAAAAATCAGTACTCTAAACAGTGTATCTCAAATATAGCATATTTTTTTTCTTTATCTGAGGAGCCATGATGACAGACCATTAAAATAAATTTGTTAAGGGAAACTCTCCCTCCAGTACTACATTTACATTCTAATGCTGCTGCAGTGTGAATTAATTTATGTTTGCAAAAAGACAGAAGTGGGAAAGTGATCTGTCGGTAGAGTTTGAATTTCACTTGACCTTTGAATTGTACCATTACTTTTTCATTCATATTTAGTAAACCTATTACAGGTTACCTGGCTATTGATACAATGAATTTTGCAACCTTTTTTTCTGATTAAATTGTTGATGCATTTTAAATTAGGTAAATAAAACAAGCACACAAAAAAATTTAGAAGAGCTTATTATCCATCACTTGTTTGTTGTGTCATCTTTGTTATATCTAATTCTTGTAGGTATGTAAAATATTTATTTTTGATCTAGATATGTCCGTCCTTTCTATTATTCATTCTCTCTATTGGAGACCCAACACTATCGAATTATTAGCATCAACTGCCTTCTTATTCCATTATTCCCTGTCCTGTGTTTTACATAGTAAAAGGCATAACTATAAGTCATAACTGTACAGTAAGATATAATTATAGGGTAAGGGAGAAGTGTGAACAGACAGATGATTTGAAATAAGAGAAATATTTTAAAATTAAACAGAAAGAACAAAAAGAAACCTATTTAGGGACCAGCGAGCAGAAAGAAACCTTATGAAGATAATTCTAGAAAGGCATCCCATGATCTGCTAAACATACTAAACTTTCTCTCTCTTAAACAGATACTTTTTCTATATAAATAGATTATTCCCCAGAAAAAGAATGAACAAATTTTATTACCATGACTTCTTGGTTTTGGTGCATATTGAGTTACTTCTTCGCTTTATTATTCTTGTAATTAGACAATCCAAATTTTGCACAAATGGAACAAAAATAGTTTTACAAACTTCCCAAGATTAATCTGACTGTTCTGTTCTGAGAGTAGTACCAACATAATTCTGAAAACTGGATAGTCAGAAATCATCATAAATTTTACATAAAGTGAATAGTTTCTGCAATTTTAAAAATACTGAAAGTATCCTTGAAGAAATAACATTATTTTATTTTTATAAAATAAAAAGTAAAATGAGTTCTATCTTCTCTGTGGTTACATCCTTATTAAATTAACATTTTTAAAATTTTGTCATGATTCATGGAATCAATTAGTGCTGCGTTTGAGGAATGGATAGATAAACTTGGAGAGAACTGAAAAAGAATCAGTTGAGGATATTTTGAAGCATGGATGCCCTGTTAAATTTAGATGTGGAGCATGTGCTGGGAGACTGGTTTCCTACCCTAAGTCCTTAATATTTTCTTGTCATGAGCTCATTCTGTGCCTCCCCTTGAAGGACATGGTCCCTACTGGGGACAGGAGGAAGCAGAGCAAGAACATAGTTGGTTACAAGTTCTAAGAATAGAAGCAGAACTGTTTCCACTTGCAAAATTATCAAAGAAAGAAAAATAACTTGTGTGCATTGTGAAAAAAAAGCCATACTGGATTTCAAAAGTGATAGAAGTACCTCTTAAAATGGTCTAATTTTTATGATGAATTAGAAAAGTACTTTACTATTGACTTCAATATGTTTTGCTCATTTTCATCAGAATAAAGTTTGGCACTGTGTCTCTTTGCTCTACTATTTTGCTAAAGCAAAATAATTAGAAAATCAGTGAAATATTTTTAGTCCAAGCTTACACTGGAAATCTGTTTCTTCTTGCAGTCATGCAGAAGGAGTTTTATAGTTCCATTTCGTTTCAGGAGAACTTTTTAAAATATTTTTTTTCAGGCAAATATCATTAATGAAACTTCATTGGGAACTTACTTTTAAATTAGTTTTTCTTTTCAAATATCATTCTCAAGTTTCATAATGCATTTTTATTTGTTCCATAAACAGTGTTTTTGATATTTCTCTTAAAGCAGATTAAAATAGATAAAGGACTAACCACCTGTTAAACTCAATTGATTTAAAAATATTGTGTAAGCATCAATATTTATTTGAAAAGGAATCAATTTTGATTTATAATTATATGTTTAAACAGCATCTTTGGAAGATAGTTTCTCAGGATGTATTGTTTGCTATTAGATCCAATTAATCAATATATGAATTACCTGCCTGGCTATTTAAAACAATATGGTTTATCATAAATTACATGGATTGTAGCTGCAAAGTCTGACATGAGGCTATACAGTCACACTGTATAGCTTTCCTCATTTTTATTTTCTCACAGATTTACATCTGTTTTAACTAAAAGCCTAAATCCAAATGAAGTTGGTAAAAGCAGATGAAGGGTAAAAATAGGACCTAGAGGTCATAATCTGTTTAGTATTTCTAAACTGAGATATACAATGTGATCTATTTGACATAGCCTGTATCAAATTGCATTTTGCAGTCACAATTGGTCCATGGTAGGTATATTTTTTCTCTAGGAGTCAGGAAAAGACTGGAAATTATAGAGGGTTTCAATCCTGTTTATTATACAGTCCCCAGAAATAAGCATATGGCTCACATATAGGAGCAACATTTCTTCCTGTGAGCTACTGTAGGAAAAAAAAATAATTGTAAAACAGTGTCTAAAAAGTACCTTTTTCTTCCATAGGACAGTCTGGTCTTATGACCTCCTGCCCACAAACAGCAGAACATCTCTTTTAATTTTCCTGTTCTTACAACCCTTTGAGGACAAGTCTGCGCTGTTACAATGGTACAGTTTGAAGATCTCATTTAACCTCCAATTCCAAGACTAACTGCCCAGGTGGCAATATACCTGGGGGCAGTTTTGGCATGCAATAGATTTAGTTACTTCTGCAAATAAAATAATCCATACAGAGTAAGGAAACAGGTTTTCAGGGACTATCTTGTGGTAAAAATCCTTTTTGGTAACTGTAAATGTGTGACTTACATCTATATATTTTAGCTACTTCGAAATCCTCCAAAGGTATCCCAGAATGCATTCATTCCGCTTCTTGGTCTCCCCTTAAATATTCTATTCTCACATGACAAAAATTGTGACATTTTTGTGGTTATTCATTTATTAGTCTGTCTAAGGAACAAAAGCGGTTTGCACATGGTCTGATAGAAAATTACATTTTTATGAAGATCTGACCTCTAGAAAACTGTGTGCTTCTATTCTTCACTCTGGAGCTGTACCTGAGGATTAGGTCTTCTTCAAAATGTGTCCTTTCACAGCTCATGATATCATGCACTCTCCAGCTGTGAGCAGAGTAGATGAGGTTGTTCTTGTTGTATAAATGAACTTTATTTGGCCTGAACAAAAGCATTTTTCCCAAGATCAGGACCAGGAAGAAGAGTGAGATGGCAATGCTACGACAAACACTCTTAGGAATTCCTAGCACAGTTGAGGAGTCAGGATCTGGAAGCCACTTCAGGGTGTCTTGCATCTTGAATCTCAACCAGATGCTACAACAACCATGTGCAGATTATTTTTTTTTTTATTCTGCCAGTAGCATGCGCTTATGCTGCAATTTGGGAATTACAGGCTGTGCAGGCAGACACCTCTATAGTTGGCAGAAATGTACACTGCTGCTTATTGTTGAATGCACCTGAAAGGGAGGAAAGCACAGAAGAGTTTTTTGTTATTGTTCTCTTCTAGAATTCTCTGTCCCTGGATGCAAGGATCTCCTAGTTTTTACTTAAACCTACTCCAGGAGCACTGCAGTAGTGAAAGACAGCCCTGACTCTAAGCTACTGCTACACCATGGAGATTTCCTGTGGCTGGAGGGAAGCTGTAAGCTGTTAGAATGGTCCTAGCAAAATTAATTCCTAGGACAACTAGCTTCATCCAAAGCAATTCTCAGGTTTGTTTTGGGAGTTGGCATGTGCCAGGGACGGCAAGCCATAGAGCAGTTCACCAGCAGTTACCCTGTTTTGAAGGCTGAGAAAGTTTAATTAGCATAGGGTTGGCCAGAGTATGTAATTTTGCCTTTATTACTGAAGTGTATAAAGTCTGCGCTTGCAGCTTTTGGTTACCAAGGTCTTTGTAAACACAAGGAGACATCGTTAATTCTCGTGCCTGTCAGAAAGCCCATGTGCCTTTCAGTAATATATTTGTTCTTATATTTGTTACTGCTTTTTTATATACTACTATGTTACTTAAATGATACACATATTTTTAGTTAATTGCTATGTTGTCATTCCATTGTAGAAGATTACTGAAATCCGGAGGTTACTTCTGTCTTGTTGAATTTCTTATCCTGGGATACATTTGGGGATTTTTTTAACCTATAACGCTGCTAGCTACTATTTACATATTTTACTTTTAATTCCCGTCAGTTTCAGTTATTGTTCATATTTCTGCCATTACTTCGTTCATTTGCTTTCCTGCTTACAATTTAATGCACTTTTCAAAGCTCCTTCATTTTGCTGAGAAGAAGACTTTACTGTTAAGCAGGAAAAGAAGGAGTGTATTTCCTGTGTTTACACTCACAATGTTATTTCAACAAAGATAAGAAAGAGAATGGAAATGAGGACTCTCACTGAAAGTTGAGCTATGTCAAAAGGTAACATGGCCCATGTTGCTGGCCAGCGACTCTGTAAACAAAGTCAGCAGTCAAAGCACTGAAGGAGAGCGCACACACACTACAGTCATCAAGCTCTAGAGTCTACTGTATGAAAGTGTATAATTCAGCTCTCCCATGGGATTACCATTTGTTTGTCAGCCCAGGTGGCCGTGATGTCTATCTTTTCTCATTTCTGTTGATTTATCAGGAGAATTGATTATGCAGTATGTAGCTGAAGCCAATTATCTGTCGTGTTGTCACATTGTCTTCGACTTGTCCCTCACAATTGACCGCCTCTTTTCTTATAATTAGATTCTTCGTTCCTTCAGACAGAAGCCATATCTTTCTCTGCTTTGGTACCACACAGGATGGTATGGGTAGGGTTTCTAATGCAAATTTATAAAAATTATTTAATATAAAATAATTTTTTAGTGTGTATTAAGTGTTATAGCATAATGACTGAAGGGAGAGTTATATTAGTTTCATTTGAATCAGCCAGAGATGATGTCCAATATATTTGACTTTATTGAGAAAGTGTTTCCAAGTATTGTAGTGCTGGTGGCAAAAATTTCCAAAGCTATGTACACATGGGATGATATACTTGGGTTTCTTAAAATTTTCAAATGGCAGAAAAGCACTAGCTTTCTTTGTTGAAGTTTGATAACTTAGTTCTTGTCCCTTCAAAAGAAGTTTACTGGTGTAGACTTCTAAGCTTGACTGACTTTTGAGAGAGACATCTGAGGTCAGACTCCTAAGTCAGGATAGAGGAATTTGACTTGTATAAATCAATAACTTCATCCTTGAGGAGAATCCATTTGATTTAGGTATGAAGATGCAGATTACTTTTTGTAATTAAAAGTTCCCAAAATATTAAGGTATTATTGGGATCTAGCTTGACAAGATTTCCCATGAGAGATTTTCTGTTGTGGTTAGCCATGCCACATTAACAGATCCAATGGAGGGTATGGCTGCTGATGCACATCTTTTGTGGGTACCAGCATGATTTTTCTTCTTGATTGAAAATAGTGTAGTAGGTGCTAGGGGCATTGCTGTGTGGTACTTTTAAGCCATGGGGAATCATTTATGTCATTACTGCTACCATAGAAACCTATTTAAACTCAACAAAAATTCAATTCATGGAAGAAGCTTTTGGGTCTGAGTCATTTATATGTTTTTACTCCTAAGAGGTTTGCCAATGCAGTCAAGACTTCTGGAAACAGTTTGCAGTCCCTCGGAGCAGTAGTTTTATTCAGCTGCTTTGAAATTCTAACTGTATCCACAATGTGGTCCTATGGTCTTTTCTTTTATTAGAGCCCCAATATAAACATTGTCCACATATGCCAACATAATAACATCAGTTTCTACATAAATGAAGAAATCTGAGAGTGCTATTGAATTTCTACTGCTAAGTTATCAGAACATCAGAGCCCAATACTCTCTGACCAGGTTCTTTTAGACATTACATATGAGGAAGGTTTAATTTTTAATACCATATTTAGTTGTTTGATGATATTTGACATTACCTGGGATTTTGATTTAGAAAAGTGGTGCAGCATTATTTTGAAATTGCAACAGAAACATAATATAGCAATCGCAATATACGATGAAGTCACATAAAGAACATAATTCCTCTTAGTTCTCTGTATGCTAACTGTCATGGAACTGGGCGTTCCTGGTTGCTGAGAAGAAATACATAGGTTGAAGCCAGCTCAATCCTGTTACTGTCTTCAGAGTGAGTTTTACTGTTTGCTCAATATTTATACTCTTTGTTCTGCTGAGGCACATATACAGCTCCCCCATGCTGGTCTGTCTTGCTCAAGAAGATAATGCTTCTTATTAATTATTTTAAAGGAGACCATTTACATAACCAGTTGACCCACTCAACTGATATAGTCATTTATCCATAATAAAGGCCACCCTCTGGTCTCCTTGGTGTTCAGCTTCCTTTATGGTAGCTGTGGCCACTTCCAACATTATTTCCACATAATTATTTCCAACTGTAGCTCCTTCTTTTGCCCAGTTGCCCATCAAAGAAAGCATTAGTCACATTCAGAACCCTGACAGAGTAAGCTGTTTGAGCAAGTAATTGCTATTAGCTTTCATTTGCTTCTCAGTTTATCAGGGCAAGCAGAGAGATTAAAGCAGGGCTACTATCATGGATACTTCGGTGATACTTACACCTAACATTCTTAATCTCATTTGTGAGTGCTGACACTTACAGTCATGTTGTGACAATATGATTACATCCACTGCTATCAGAGTAAGTAATCCTGACCAGAGACTGAGGAAAACACACTTGAGTGAGAGCTATCTGTGAGCTCTTGGGCTCTAACTGTGACTTGCTCCTCAGCTACAGTGAAAATTTCCTCTCAACTTAGTGTGCTTTTCAATTGTACATTGACCACCAAGAATTAATGGGTGGTGCCTATATTCTTAAATCCTTCAAAGGTTTTTCACTGCTGTGATTCAGTTTTATTTTTTTTCATGGAACAGAGGCACCAGGGCAACAGGAGGAGAACATAGCTGTAAGGTTTTGAAGCACTCAAAATGGATATAGGACCCTAAGCTTCAGCACATGTCTAGTTACATTTTATGGCTGATGTCTTGTGGTTATCATGAGAAATATAAGCATTCAATTTAGGAAAAATAGAATGTTATCTGATTTGGCAATATTGCATGATAATATATAGATTTATGGAGTTACAATACTAATGCATTTAACTCCGGCTGACAATTACGAGCATGCTCTGAAACAGGAGTTCCACTTCTGTTGGATATCTGGTGTTTGCCTTTTTGTTGATTTTTACTTGTGATTTTTACAAGGGTTTTGTTTCCGGAAATATACTGTAAATAAATAAACCCAGGAGGGAAAAAAAAGTATTTAAAATACACTTTTTAATACTCTTTATATAGTCTGGGGGCTTGGTTTGGTTTCATCTGGCTTGCTTTGGTTTTTTTTATTTGTTGGACCTCAGGGCTTAGCACATCACGGAGAAAAACAAATTGCAACTGAATATTAGACAGTAAATAACAAACAAGAAGCCTGTGAAGTATTTCTATACAGTGAATTAGACAAATGTATCTGTGGGCGGGCAGGAAGAAGATGAGTCTATGCGTATTCTATTTCACAGGGGAAGCATAGTATAAACTTTGTTTCTTTATGTTGCAAATACAACAGCATTTCTGAGAATTAGTATTATTAAAATAATGTTTTCCATTTCTCTTGACATTAGCCATAGTGAATTCAGAGTAATAAAGAAGGGCTAAGTTATAGTCTGAATCTTTTAGAGTTACGAGATTTAAACATATCTGGTGAAAGTATTTAATTGTCTATGTGTGTTTGTGACTGTGCATGTACTTCACTAAAATACTACCTTAGAAAAGTAATTTTTATCTGCTCTCCCCTTCATGTGAGTCTTTTGGATCTTGTGGTGATAGCTGTAATGCTAAACTGAGTTTTCCTGAGTAGAAGAGCTCTAAGTTGTCACGTATGCTCTGTCTTGAACGTTATCATCTGTGTTTATTTAGTTATCTGGAGACACGGTGTAGTAACAGGAGACAGATGTAGCATTCAATTAGTAGTGATGTAGTAGGATAATGAATTTCAAACAGAAACAGTTGCCCTACAGGACCTAAAAGACAACTCGGCTTATTTGAAGTGTAATTTTCATTTAGAGTGCTAGAATTTGATCACCAAATCTGCTGATTTTATTTTTCAAACAGAAAGTCACACTTCAAACAAGCCCAACTGCTTCTGAAGAGTGTATGTGGAGATTAGGTAGCAAACTTTTCTGTGGCTCATGCTTGTAGTAAATATCTTAAACATAATTTAAAAAAAAAATCCTTGGGTTTGCCCATTTCTGAATTTTCCTTTTTATGGAGAAACATGGATAGTATTAGGTAGAGTTATCTAAGTTATAAAACTAAATTAACAAAACTTTCTTCTAGTTCATCTATTGTGTAATGTTTATATGATGTGTGTGCATGAGTAGTTCTGGCAAGACATGCAACATAAATCAGAAATGTGCATTTGTATGTCATTAGAACAGATACTGCACCACTCTAGAAGTCATGAACTAGGTCCCAATTTTGAGGTACTGTCATGCTGGGAGTCACGCTGTTCCCCAGTGTTGCACAGGCACTGCCCATGCCTTAAGAACTAAATAACAAGATGTGGACCGAGAGGCATGAATTGCCTGGGCTTTGAGCAGAATCAGCCCCTGGACCACCTGTCCAGTGGGCAGCTCAAAAATTTATTGCTAATAAGGCTTCATTTTAATATAAATTTCTTATTATTGAATGCAGAGTCCTGCAAAGCTCTTGATAAGCAGTATTTTTTCTTATATATTGAACTACTTCTTACACCCAAGAATACACTATGTATAGAAGATGTAATTTATATATTGTTTTCTCCTTTGAGAAACGCAGCACATTATTGAACATCAGTGAAATTGTCATTTCATCAAAATTTCTGATTTAGTATCCTGCTTTTCTAAAATCAAAGGGACTCTTTCTATTATTTTTTCTGACTCAAAAGAAATAAAATTATTTAGGATAACAATTATTTTTATTGTTATCACTATAAACTACAGGGCTTTACCAAATTATTTCGTTGGAGAGAAAAAGCAGCATTTACTCACCACATTTCTGGAACTGAAAGACTGCTATGTGTTTTACATTGTTTTTTCTATATTCTTAAAAAAAAAAAGCAAAAGCTTTCAAAGGCTTTATTAGTGGATGGCAGCATATGGATAAAGTTGCCAGTGTCTAAATGTTAACATGATTTTAAGGTTTATTATTCCTTTATCTCTTTGTTGGTTGTGTGATTTCTGGTATAGAAGATGCCATTCCTTAATTTCATGTTCTTGGCATTTGTATGTACATTGTCTATTTTTCCTCAGGACAAAGTCTATGTCAGTAATTACTAGTTCATCATATTTCTTAATGAAGAACATCTGCAGCTAATTATCTCGTTTTCTGTACTGAAGTTGTTAAAGTTCACTGTAAGAGTATAGACCAAATGAAAGATTGCTGTTAATCTCAGTATATAAAACAAGGTTTGAGCAAATTTTAATGTTACTTTTATTGTACATAAAAAGCCAAATGTTCTGTTACAGATTGCTGGGAAGAGCAAAATTTGGATTCCGTCTTGAGGTACATATTTGTACTTTGTGGATGTTAGATAGCTGTTTAGACTAACTGGAAATGGAGCAAATCAACATAAGAAAAAAAAATAATTTGTTTTCAGTGTTAGGATCAGTAAGACATTTCTACAAAACCAACCACTTATATGTTACATTGCTTCATTGCTTATTGAACAGAAATTAAGTTAGTGAAATCCGTGATTTAAATTAATTCCAACAGAGACTACATGAAAGTCCTATATGTAAATGCAGTTTCATCATAGAAGTCAATGTATACTGTAGTCATCTAAATTAAAGGATCCACCAATAGAAAGTAGAGTAGAATTCACGGTAGTGAAACTGCATGTATAGATTCATTGTCATGAATAGAAACATCTTCCACATGTCATGTATTCCATCTTTGTTCTTTGAGACAAGACCACAAACCCTCACAGATATTTGTCCTACTTGTCACTTAAAGTGTGTCACTACACAATTCCTTTATAGCCAGGTTTGTTGCTTAATTATTCTTATAAAGGTTCTTTCTAATACCACCTTGAAAATTTTTATCAGAGCAACATTACTTTGTCCCCAGTTAAACTTTGCTTTTCTAGAGAAAACAATCTGACATTTTAAACCATCTTACAGACACCCTCTCTACCACCTATATTTTATTATATTCTCTTTTAGACTTCCTGATATCCATCCTGGCTCTGGTTACCTGTCTTGGTATCTTCCCCAAGAAACAAACCACCCCATACTGCTCCAGTTGAATACTAGCACCTAGGCGAGTGGGATAATAACTACTACTTTATATTTGTTATTTCCACAGTTTTATTTTTGGGGGCAGGGTGAGAGCGGTGATTGCCACCAACCATAAAATGACCCCTGATAGATAAAGTTGGGAATTTTATTTACTTCTCTCAAAAAAGTTTTAGTTAGGCTGGGACAGAAGCGGATATCTAGAATGTAGAAGAGGTAGTTTTCGCTATTGAATTTATAGAGGCCCTATATAGAAAAATAAGTAATTCAAAGGTGCAGTTCTTTTCAACTCCAAAGAGATACCTGTAGAATTTTGGATTAATCACATCCTAAAAGTACCTTTATTCTCCATTTACTGGTCTTGAGTGACCAGCTTGGATATAGATTTTAATAAAATGTATCTTTCAAAGTAGGTGAGATGAATCCAACTCAAAAAATCTGGTATTTGCATACTCAAGCATCAGTTAGCACCTATTCTTGACAGGAAAAAGGTCAAATACAGTTTATGTGAAGAGATCAGTTGATGCATAATGTCAGTTAATAGACTTGATTCATTTTTTTTTCCTTTATTCTGATAAAAAGAAGAAAACACTCACCTTTTTAACTCAGTGATTTTTTTGTTAAAACCAGCTATGTATAATTTTCTGGGTTTGGGGGGTTGTTATTCAGAATAGTAGAATTAAGCACATTTACTTTTTCTCCGTTCTTCTCCTTTTTTATAATTTTTTACACACTGAGCAAATTCATGGAAAAATGGAAAACAGTGGAAAACAGGCAAAATATCAGATACTCTTCACTTGATTTTATAAAGTGATGGGGAAAAAATTACATTTTTTAATGTTTAGATATATTTAAAATACTTTATTATTTAATGACAGTTATTTAATATGCTGTTTCCGTTTCTGAAAAGGGAAAAAATATGGTCTTGCTATGGAAGGAAGGATATGCTTTGAATCAGAACAGCAGACTTGTTGACCTATTATTAATAACTGAATGAGTGATCATGGATAAAAATCACCAGAGACAATGCTGAGGAAGAAGGGAAGGAGACAAGTGTTAGAACAGTATGTGTCCCCCAAAGTGAGACAGAAAGAAAGGTCACTCTGTATTTTGTCAAGTTTGCCTGGAAGAAAACAACAAGATGCTGTGCAGAGAAAGAAGTCAAAGCTAGAGAAGTAAAGAGTTTGAAAAATGAGTCAGGCATGCTAAAAATCAGCCAGACTTGTAAGCTGGAATTGGCACCAAAATAAGCTGCGCATTCCTTACTGACATTATAAGGCAAGGTCTATTCTGTTTACTGGTAAGTATGTGTTGCTTCTTGCAGTCACCCTTCATGTATCCTCTATGTCAGGTTTTATTTTAGGTTATTTCTCAGGGCCATGTACTGACCTCAATCTGCCTTATAATGAGAGTTGTATGTATGTGTGTATGTGCTGAAGCCATTGTACAGTCTGTAAAGCGCTTCAATAATTTACATATTGTCCAGGGAGATTCCCATTATAACTTTCTGCATATTTTAATTTTGGAAAAAATGTAGGATGGTAATCATCAAATAAAACTCTGCTAGCAATAGGAGGCTGTAGTGATGTCATTCAATAGAGCAAATTATTCTTTGCTTATGCTACTGCTCTGTGACCATTTCACATATTTAATATTTAAATGTCTTGGAAAATAAACTTCTGATTAATTGGAATAAAATCAATCCCATTTTCTATCAAATTATTTTATAAGTTAGTCATATTCTGTCATTTTAGACCATATTTTATGCTTTCTCTTTATTGATAGATGATAAATATCTAACTGTGGAGTAGTAAATTGTCATCAGTTTTGATGCAGCACAATATTTAATCAATCAAGACATACTGATATTAATATCTTTTACATTAGTTGTCACTTGAAAATAATAATATACTCTAGTCTGCAACATAACTGTATCTGCAAATTATTTATGTACTTTTAGAAGAATTTAATAGGAATATTAGGAAAACAAAGGCATTATTAAATGGAAGATAGCGTAATTTCTCTTATTATATAGCTGATTCACTTCCATACTTCATTAGTATGTTTTTGCAGAAAAAATCACAACAGCCTCAACTAACAACACTATCATCCCACTTCTGAAAAGTGTGCTACCATAGTGTCTTACATGAGTAATACTTCTACAAAATGCAGTACAGTGTATATAGTAGAACATTTTGAAATATGACTAATTAAAACACATTTTAATCTAGTCTGCAGTTTCATCCTACATTATCTATACTATGAGGTGTTTAAAAGTCACCCACCTGAATTACAAATTAAGCTTTATTATATATACAGATGTTGATGAGGGTAATGTTTTATCCCATCTCATTTCAGTAATAATTCAACAGTTGTTCAATTTGGTTATAGACCAAATTGACTGTGCCTCAGTGTTCCCGTAATTAAGGAGCAAAGCACTGAGGACACAATTGTTATATTCAAAGTAACAGAATATGCTGTCCTTCACTGTGATATCTATTCCAAATTGAACCAATCTAACAATAGGATGAGGAGTAATGGTTTTAACTAGAAAAGGGTAGATTTAGGTTGTATATTAGGAAAAAGTTCTTCAATATTAGGATGGTAGATCACTGGAACAGGTTTCCCAGGGAGGTAGTGAAGGCCCCATCCCTGGAGATATTCAAAGTCCCTATAATATAACAATGTCCATGCTTACTGCAGGGGGGATGGACTTGATGATCTTTAAAGGTCCCTTCCAGTCCAAAACATTCTATGATTCCATGATTCTAAGATTCTAGTTAACATGAACTGCAAAACAAGAGACCTTTAAATTTTCCATTTGTTTTTTTTTTTAGAGGGAAAAAAAATCATTCATAAATATGGGAGAATGACTCTAGTTTGATATAACTGGACTTTGCTACATTATAATAATAATAAAAATATTAAAAAGTGGGCCATCTTTTTATAATCTTTACCATTTAATTTTTATGTTAGGAGGCTGTCAAGTTCTTTGAAGCCTCAAGCTTTATAGCTTGATACTAAGGATGACAAATAAGGAACATTGAATTTTTAGCATCTACTGCCTTATGTTTGTGATCATTTTTTCTAAGCTTTTGTGAACTCCTATCTGCTATCATAATTAGAAGAGTGTCACAGAACACAGAAAACTGTAGGTAAAAAAGTGCAAGTCTTTTGTCAATTTTATTCTGCCCTTTTTCCTGTGTCCTTCTGCTTTACTGTTACTGTAAATGTGAAACCTAGCTTTGTTTTCACAGACCAATACCCACTGGGTGTACATTATTCTTCAGAAAGTGCAAAATTTAGTGATCGGTATACAACAGATAATACAGAGCACCAAATCAAAATTATTTAAAAATAGAGGGAGTGGGAAAATATTACTAAGCCAGCAGATTGCATACTTATTCTGCAGTTTTCCATTAAAGAGCAATTGACTAGGAAAAAAACAGGAATGTCAGCTGGGCACTTTTTAGCTGGTGTCATGTAAAATTTACATTTTTACATGACAATTTTACAGGGTAATTTGAGAAATAATGGAACATAGGTTTGTGTATTGCTGATTGCTACTCGTTGAAGAGTTAGACTTGGGTCATTGCTTATGGTTGTATGACTTTTTAACAACGAGTCTAAAACCACATGAATTACATTCATGTTATTATTGCCCTAGTTTCGAGTGAAAACTATCATGGCAGATTTGTGCCCATGTCTTCTGTGTGTAGTGTCAGATTTCTTCCTGAAGGAAAGATTCACTTTGGCTTCAAAAGGCTGTAGGAATTAATCTTTATATGGCAAGTGTGTACTATAGTAGGAATGTTAGGCGGAATATATGGCAAGTCCTGACAGTGCTATGTTCTTTCCATTATCTTTAAATTTATGTAGAAATACTATCACATTTAAACAGATAACATTTAAAGTTTCATTTTGGTTGACTTCTGAAATATAATTTAGAATACTTTTGGTACACTTGTTCTGAAAAATCATGAAAGTAACATGATACAGCTGTTGAATTTAGATGACATTTGTATAAAAGTCAGGTTACATATGCTGCAAAGCTAAACCAAAATATGTGTATCCACATTCATTTGATATGTTCAATGACTTTAATCAGATATATCAATTTTATCTAGTATAATCCTTAGTTCTCTAGAGTTCTTTTTGGATCTTTTCTAGAAGCAAGTTTTTTTGTTTGTTTGTTTTTAAGGTAGTAAAATAGAATTTGGTGGATTTCCTTTTTTGCTCAGGAAAAAAAACCAGTGATATCTTTATTTTAATTTGGGGCCACATACATAATGATAAATAATTATTTCACAATAGTAGGCCATCCACAGAGAGGCTACACTAGTTTGAGATTATTTCTTCTACCCAGAAGGGGATGGCTGAGTAGTAAATATTTGTAAGACTTTGTTCAAAATTTGACGTAGATCCAGCTGAGTATTTAAAAAAGGAACTCCTTCTTGATGGGAAGCTATATTGCAGTTCTCCATTTGTCCAATTTTCTCTTTAGTGAATGTGTTAGGATTATTAATTTTTATAGATGTTAACATGGGCTCTGAGCCTCTAAAAAGTTTCTTTCTTCCAAGCAGCATTGACTGTGTGCTTATGTGTGTATAATTGTCTGCAAATTTCAGAATTTCAGTCAGTGCCCGCATTTCTGGAAAAAAAAAAAGAAAGTGGTGCCACGAGTCCACTGTGTTACTGAGTTATCGCTCTCTCTAACATAACAGAAATGTCATCCTCTTCATTTTTCTTTGTAAATTAATGAACTCTCACATTGTCACATTTAATCACACTTTCCACATTTTAGGTGTTTTGCAGACTGATAAATAACCCAAACCAGCATTGCTAGTTCCTTGATAGTTTGAAGCATGTTTAGTAGCTATGTAAGAGCCACTAAGGTCACACCTGAAGACAAGCACCTTATTACCTCTCTGAAAGCATGGAGTCAAACAAAATAACAGTCAGTTCAAATTAGAGATTCAGCATTATGTGGCTCACCCACATTATATTATTGATTATATAATTTACTACTAGTGGTCAATTATCTTGAAAGTGTAAAAAAAAAAGCCTATTGCATAAAAAGGGGGAGAAGGGAGACTGAATCAATTTTCCTTACATTTATTTGCAAAGAAGTATAAAAAACTCTCCATGCAAACAGCATCATAGTGCAAACTGGTCTGATAATATTTTTAAGAGATTAATTCAGAGACTACTCCACAATTTTGAAAGTATGATTTTTTATCTATGAAAAGACCAAAATTTTAGTCCTGAGATTCAAACAGATTTCCTGTTTTTACATGGGTCCTGTCACAATAAAATATCATAGAATCACAGAATACCAAGTTGGAAGGGACCACAAGGATCATCTAGTCCAACCCCTCAAGGTAAAAGTACAGTTTAAATGAGATGAGTCAGCACCCTGTCAAGGTGGCTCTTAAAACTGGCCAATGTAGGGGAATTCACCACTTCCTCTGGGAGATTATTGCAATGTCTGAAGGGTATGCCACAGAAATTATGTTATGTTTTCCAACCTAAAACTTATGTGCAAATGAACTCTCATTTTGAGCAGAAATGTAACAATAAACATGTTAGAAGATGGACACCAAACCCACATATTTAAGTCCTGCATTCAACCTAATCTAGAATCAAGAACTATTATTACGGCATTTCTGTAGTAAGAAAATAAAGAGTAAATTACATTCAGAATTTTGAAGTGTTTTGTCTTGTTAATAAGAGTCAACAAGTTTGAAATCTGTGTGCTGGTAATGGCAAAGTTGCTAAAATAAATCCTTGATCATATTAAAAGTGTAGATAATTTCCAAAAATATTTCCAATGAAGGAATAATAAGAAAAGAAATAAGGCACTATTTTTTGCAAAATCAGATTGGATGAAAACATAATAAGTGAAATGTTAAAACTCTGAGGGAATTGCAGTAGATAGTAATTTCCTATATTAAATGAGTTACATCTAAATTTGTAGGAAGGCAAGTTGGTTGACATAGCTTGTGTTGAATGTAAAATAAAAATTATAAAACTTTACCATTCTTTCTCCCTGCAGAGATTGGTTCACTGATTCATTCTAGAACTGAACTGTGGTCCAAAGATGTAAAATCCAGAGGAGGAGGTTTTAAGCCAAATCTCCTCAGTGTCTCTGAAACTTAATTTTATGGATTTTTTTTTTTTGTCTCACAAATTTTCTTCTTTCTTTTGGTAGTTATTTTTCTGTGGGGATGATGAAAGTCTGTTTGTATTTTCAACTCAATAGTGGACTGTATACATGAGCTGAACAGTTGTGCACTGCAGCTATGATGTCTCATAATTTCTGTGGCATACCCTCAGCTTAGAGACTAGTTATATATGTTTTCTGCATATTAGGTCATAAAAAATAAACTTCACAGGCCTTTCCTAGGAACAATAAGCAAAGAAAGCAGCATTTGTTAAGCCAGCCCCTAGAGGCAGAGATTTAATGGTAAGGGAGCTGTGGTATGCCTCCTCTGCCCAGCCCTGCTGCCAGCACATCTGGCAGCACTGTCAGCCTGCCTGTCCCAATAGCCTCCCACTCTCCCGGGCACCCTCCAGCCTCAGCTCTCACTGTATCTCAGCTGCTTCACCAGGGGAAGTCCTTGACTTTTTTATTTGTAATGCCTAGCAGACCTTTCAATGGATACAGATTTCTGTTGAATTTGTTTTCAAGGCTTCTGCCCTCTCTTCAAAGATGAACATAGGATAAATGAAGAGCTGTCATTTTGAGTCAGCTATTTTTCAGTCAGGCAGGGTGGTATAGCCCAAGTATTAAAACAAAAAGAGAAGTGGCAGATAAGATAGGCTCCGAGATTTGTGTTTATTCAGATGGCAAAAAACCCCACTCTTTCTTGGATTTTTATAATGAAAAACATTTTGTTAGATTCCTGTTACCATAGTACAGTATCAAAACAATGCAATCAATAGAATAATTTTCATACAGTTTCAATTTGCTTTAGTTCTTAATTAGCTTTGTAGCCATACAACTTCTGCGTAAGCTTTAAGAGTGCAGTTGTGCCTGTCAAATCGTGTTAGTTATGCAACAGATACTACCTTCAGGGCTCCCAAAGTATGACTGACCATGCAAGATTTCTGCTGTAAACAGTAATTCCAGATGACAGTATTCCCTTGATCCCTGCATCTATAGGAGGGAAATGCAAGAGAGAGGTCATTATCATAACATGTTATTTATTACATAACCGGGTAAACCAAAAACATACTTTGCTTTACTTCTCACCTGTGGGAGAAACACATTGCTTGGATTACATTATCTTATCTCTGGGATACCTTGGATGAAGAGGGTATGTTTAAACTGAGTTTTACTTGTAGTTTTGGAAACATGAATGAAGAACCAAGTTTTTGTGAGCTTTTATCCTAGTTATTAATTCATCAAGGCAAATGTGACAGAAATAATTATTTGTAAAGCTCTAGGGCAAACTTGATTTTACTTTGAGACTTTCCGTTTAAAAGGCCTTTGATATAAACACCAAGAAAAAAAACCCTCTCTTTCTGTCATCATTCGATTCAGAGAAGTCAAAGCACTTGACAACTGGGAAGTCGAAGCTCTTGATGACTGAGCACTCTCTAAAACTTCAGAGGAAGAGAGAAGTGTGCTCACTTTAGCTCCAGAGGTATGAAGAGGTGACGGCTTTTTGTAAATGCTAGTAGTGCAGGTATGCCAAGAGCACAGAGGAATTTCAGAGAGGAGCAGCAACTGAATAATTAAAAGGCTTGAAGGGGCTGTGTCAGTGACTCAAGTAGAAAGGTCTAAAATACTGGACACAGGTGCTCAGCTAAAGTGGACACTAATTACATATGTAAGCTGAAGATACTTCAAGGCTGAGAGGACACTGTGTTAGGTATAGGACTCTCTGGGAGCAGAATTTTGAGTAATGATTTGTTTTGAAGCAGGGGAAAACTTAAGCTGATGACCAAACAAAATTTCCCTAAGAATAAGCTCCGTGCTGCTCAGCAAACCAGTAGGAACTCCATTCCTTAATTGCTTGAGATTATATTGACCGAAGCATTAGGGACTGTACAGCTGGTGGCAGGCTTGCCCTGGCACAGCAAAGAATGTACAATTTGAGAAACTCCTATCTTTTTCTTTCTCCAAGGAAAGCAACAAAAGCATGTTATCAGACTGCTTTGCCTTACTGTAGTTAGGAACCGGAACTGTAAGTCACCAGATGATTTGTGTTATCCTTTTTACCACCTGTCACCCATACGGATGCCCAAGCATCTGCCAAAACGTCTATTTTAATTCCAACTGAAACAATACGAAGAAATGAGAAAACGTAAATAACAGCGACGTGCTACATAGGTAACACAAAACTTATTCTGTGAGATTCTGAAAGTATTATAGACACTTATCCATGTGTATAAACTGTATGTAAACTAATAACAAGAGTTCCACTCTGTAGCACTATACATTTTCTTAAAGGAATATGAGGAAAAAAATGTGTGTGTATGTGTGGTTTTGTGCTTCAGAATTCTTATTCAATCTGACTTGAGATTGTTGGCTTTCTATTAAATATGATATTTTAATTTGGTATGTAACATTAATTATAACCTTAAGGACAGGAGTTTTTTAAACAGAATTCTGGACAGAATAACGCTACTGGACTGGCAGTTTCTGAATCCTATAGTAAAACCTACAGGCAGAAGTTTTAATGATGCTTTTCAAAAGTAAGAGAGGAGTTTTAAATTGGAAATCTCATTTTCAAAGCTAAGTTAAGGGCTTTAACATCAAAGTGTGCTGCATAGCCTTACAAATTCTTTACCACTAGGATACAAGATGAAAATACTGAGTAGGAAGTATAACACAAAACATCACTACATGGTTCAAGCGATCAGTAGCTGATCTCTAAAACAAAATCTTCTGAGGATATCAGAACACTTTTCTTACTACCATACAGTCTGCATGGAGGTTTACTGTGAATCCTGTTTCAGCTGCTGAAAAATGAAATAAAAACCTTACATCAGAAGCTCACTTGAAATGTATTTGAATACCTTTTAATATATTATTAATAATTCCATATACCATCAACAATTTAGAAACTTGTTTAAACCAGAATGAGCCTAGGATACCTACCAAACTTCTGTTGAACAGCACTTCAGTTCAGATAAAAGCTGCTTTTGGCAGCTTGATGGGAAACAGCAAACCAAACCCTTTTGAGATCTTTGCTAGCTTTTGTCTTAAATAAGTAGATTTAGTCTCAGCTTCATCCTACTGGCTGATAAGATAAACCACCTGGACATGTTTTTTTTTCTTAAACTGATTTCTTTAAGTGGAGAGGGGAGGCATTAGGAATGACTACAGTCTAACTCTGGCTGCTTGTGAGTGCTCTTAAGCACTGACTATTTTTGTCAAACTAAAATTAACTTAATTTTTTAAATATGTATATAACTTTGTTAAGCAGTGATATTGTTCATCAAGACACCTTTTCTTCTGACACACGATCACAAATCTTAATGGCTTTTCATCCTTTGCCTCATTGTTTTTGTGAGATGTGTAGCATCTTTTTGCCATAAAGGATAAAATTAACCACTACAGTTTAGTATATATTGTGCCTGTGAAAAATAAACACATATGGAGTTAAACCTTTTCATTACTGAATGCTAAATCTGTGACTGCCCTTTGTCTAGACAACAATTTATGCATACTGTTGGAGAGTAACAGCAGTGGTAAAATCAAGACATTTTAATAGGAATTTTGACAAGTAAAAAGTGTGTTTTTCAGAAAACCTGTTAGTTGAATATATAAAACTTAACATTGGGAGCAACTTAAAATCATGTTTCATTTTATGTTGTAATTTCATAGTAAACTGACTCCAAATTAACAAACATGAATATTGCTCTGACTCATCACAGCCTTTCACTATAATGCCCGAGTATATTTTAATAGTTAAATTCAATATCAAGTAAAAATAATGAGAATGTTTTATTTTTTCACAATGTACATATTACATATGCTAATCTCATATTAGATAGATTTTGATCAGTGAATACCTTAACTTTTTTCTCCCATGCCATAATACAACAGCTGCCTTGCAGAGAGGCAAGGACACTCGCTGAGTTGGATATGTTCAATTGAGCCTTTTTATGTGTGAAAAGTAGTGTCTCTGTTGCTATGAAATAGGCCAACTATTAAATGTGTGGTTCTGATAGGTTATGTATGGGTGATGTTGCCATCATTTTGAACCTTCTTTTGTTTCTAAACTTAAATCATTATTTTCCATAGGTGCTTTTTATTAGATATACCTAGAGGTTAAATGGTTCTGGTAGATACTGATGCTTACATATGCTATTTTAGTTTGTGTTGATGATTTCTAAATGTCATTTAAATCCTCAAACTCTAGACTGCATATGGAATGTTTATTCTTCTGCTTACATCTTGAGTAACTAAATATTTAATTTTATTCCACAGGAATTTGCTGCACTGACAAAAGAATTAAATGCATGCAGGGAACAGCTGCTTGAAAAAGAGGAGGAGATTTCAGAATTGAAAGCTGAAAGAAACAACACAAGAGTAAGTATACAGTGGACCTTTACTGGACATCATGTATGTGTAAGGCAGGAGGAATATACTTACATATAAATTTAGATCTTCATTTGTATAAATCAGAAGACAAAATTCCAGTCTTTTAATAAGGACATGAGACTTGTAAGGTTCTAAGTAACAGGACATATCTACCGTGCTACTGTCCTGGAGGAAATGAGTGTACGTGTTAGCAAGAATATTACAAAAATAGCAGATTTTGTCTATAACGTTGTAAGTACTTTCAGTTTAAATGTTTTCTAAAGTGAGGGACTCATGCAGCCTTTCAAACCCCAGGGCCTGCCTAGGTAGCCTGCACGTATCCTCATCTCTTATCAAGGCAAAAGGCAAGGTTATGACAGGCCCAGCCTTCCCTTGTGCCTTGGATTTGGTCTCAAAAAGGATGAGATTCTGTGTGCAAGATGAACGCTGCCACATGTATCACAGTCAGTCTGTTGTTTAGTCTAGATGCAGCCATGTGACCCTAGAAATAAATGTCATTTGCCATACAGCTGAGTGAGGACAAGATTTCACCCTTAAATTTACCATGTTCTACTACAATCAGAAGATGTTATTCTGTCTGGGAACAAGAATATGTGATAGCACCCTCTGAAAATTCTCAAATCATGCACAGAATGGTTTTCAGAATAAAATCATTTGGACATGCAAGCGTCTGGGCAAAGGCAGAATTGATCAAGAGATGGAAGAGGGTAGCAGAGAAGGCTTTATGGGTGCGGAAAGATAAAAGAAAAGAGATGGACTAGTTCCAGTTGAAACAGGAGGCAGGCTGGTAGTGAGCATAGATCTCAGAGAAGTTGAATACCAAGGATATTTTCTCATATCCATATTTTATTCTTCTGTGATCTGGAGAACTCTTTCTGTTTTCCTCCTCTCACTAAACAAATAGCACTTTGGCTGCTCAGCTAGCATCTTTTCTTGCTCAGCTAATTTGCATTCTGAAGGAAATGGAACAGGTCATCTTGAGTGCTATTCCACAGCACATACAAGATAACCGAGTGATCA